>NC_090359.1:20198874-20303441 GCF_035084215.1 Heptranchias perlo | reverse complement strand
TCTGCAGACATTGCGGCCCTGGGGATGTTTAATTGTTCCTTTATACTGTTCTTTGAAGTGTGATGAGTGGTGTGACCGCGTAGCCTGACAGGCAAGAAAATATACTGTTTCGGTCTTAAATAAACTTTGAACTCTCCGACGGCTGGTGCCGGGAGTTTGCTGATTGTAGCCAGGGCAGTGGCAGGGGGGGCTACGACTGGGCCTCTTCAACCCTTGTCGGTCCGTGTTCCCGCTCCTGGTCACTCAGCGATGACCCCCCGGTTGACGACGCCTTCTGCAGTCGAATAGCTGCGTTGCCTCCTGCAGTCGAATAGCCCGCGCACGTTCATCCGGCTCGCCCGTTAAAAATGGCCACCTGGGCTAGCTAGTGGAGTGTTACAGGAAAGTTGTGGGACCCGTACCCCAATAATAATCAGCCCGTACAGGAGAGGACTAGGGGCAAGGGGAGGCCCCGGCAGCATAGAACCAGTTTGCTTTCTGTCGTGCGTTAGCGGTGGTCACGTCAAGTGAGTTGCTGCCTGTGGACTCGAGCCACTGGCCCCCTCCCATGTCGGTGCGGGGGGTTAGGGAAGGGGGGAGGACACACACGGGTTCCTGCCTCTGTGACAGAGGGCCAAGGCCAGGGCTTTAGACAGGAGTACCTATGCCTCTGAAATCCATGCTCGTGTGTGTGTGTGTGTGTGTGTGTGTCTGTGTGTGTGTGTGTGTGTGTTTGGATAAACCGTTAAATTGCTTTGTCTTCTGTCTCTGTTGCTGCCGGCCGTGACTCAGTCGGCCCCACTCCAGAGACTTGAGCCCATAATCCAGGCCGACGCTTCCAGTGCCAGTACTAAGGGAGTGCTGCACTGTCAGAGGTGCCGTCTTTCGGATGAGACGTTAAACTGGGGGCCCCCGCGTGTCGTCTCGGGTGGACGTGAGAGATCCCGCGGCCACTATTGGAAGAAGAGCAGGGGAGTTCTCCCCGGTGTCCTGGGCCAATATTTATCCCTCAACCAACATCACTAAAAAAAAACAGATGACCTGGTTATTATCACATTCCTGTTTGTGGGATCTTGCTGTGCGCAAACTGGCTGCCGCGTTTCCTACAACAGCGACTGCACTTCAAAAAAAAAAGTACCTCATTGGCTGTGAAGCGCTTTGGGACGTCCTGAGGTGGTGAAAGGCGCTATATAAATGCAAGTTCTTTCTTACTTTCTCCCGCAGGCAAAACGTCGACTACCTGACTGGCTCGTGGTGGCCGGTCCTGGACGATCTGTACGCGGCTAAAATCCCGGTGTACCGTTTCATCCAGCGCCCCGGAGACCTGGTGTGGATCAACGCGGGCACGGTGCACTGGGTGCAGGCTACGGGATGGTGCAACAACATCGCCTGGAACGTTGGTCCACTAACCGGTCAGTGGCATGCTGGGCGAAGGAGGGGGGTGGTGGGGTGTTGGGTGTTGGCTGGCGTGGTGGGTTAGAGGGCAGCCTTTCACCTCTGGGACCCCGGTTCAAGTTCAGAGCCCCCCAGCCCAGTCTGACTGACTGTTATAAGGTGTAACCGTCGACTGTGATGCCTTCTGCAGTCGAATAGCCCGCACACGTTCATTCAGCTGGCCCGTTAATAAATGGCCACCCGGGCGAGCCAATGGAGGGTCACAGGCAGCTGTGGGGCCCGTACCCCGGTAATAGTCAGCACGGCCGTGAAATGGGTTTGGCTGGGTCGGCAGCCATTGCACTGAGGCTGGCAGTGCCGCCCTGTACCAACGGGGGTGGAGGCTTGAGGTCCGTTGCAGCTGGCCAGCGCAAAACACGCCGGGAGCCCGCAGGCCAACGCTGCCCGTCATGTGTTACAGCCATTAATGGGCCCGATTTAAACAGTGCATCGCCACTCCCTGGGCAGCTCGGGCCTGGCCTATGGGTCATCCAGCATTGGACTTCGATACTGCTTTGTCACCGCCAACAGACGGAAAGCCCCCTAACTTTTACCCCCCTCCCCATGTGGGCTGAGCTAGCTGATCCCAACTGTGCTGGTAGTAGGTAGGGCCTACAATTTGCCTCAGTGCCTCTTGGGGGCCAGGGTTCCCGCGTCCAGTGACTCCTCCTGTCACTGGGTTGTGGACTGGAGTCCCAGGGAGGGATGGAAATCGTAGGGGTTTAAAAGAAAAACCACACACGCATGAGTGCGTGAGATGATAACACCGGATTGTGCAGCAGCTCCCTCACTGTCTGTCTCTCTCTCTCTCTCTCCCCCTCTCTCCCCGTCTGCAGCCTATCAGTACCAGCTGGCCCTGGAGCGCTACGAGTGGAATAAGGTGAAGAAGGTGAAGTCCATCGTGCCCATGATTCACGTGACCTGGAACGCAGCTCGCACGGTGAAGGTCACCGACCCGAACCTCTACCGAATGATCAAGTAAGGAGCTTCTCCCCGAACCCTCGCCGTCTCCAGCCTCCAGCATCTTACGCTCTCTGTCCGTCCTGTGTGCGTACTCTCTCTAACTTTCCTCCCTCTTTTTCTATCTCTCTGTCTCTTTACCTCTTTCTCTATCTCTTATCTCCGTCTGTCTCTCTCTCCCTCTTCCTGTCTCCCCCTCTTTATTTCTGTCACTTCTGTTTCTCCAATTATCTCTCACTCTTTCTCTGTCTGTCTGGTTGTCTCTCTGACTCTCTCTCCGCCCCCCTAACCTAACCATCCTTCCCTCTATTTTAAAACCGATTACGTTCATTGCTGTCCTAAAGATTCCTCCTCAATTCCAGACGCACTGTCTCACGTCCTTTTGTACCGTCTGTGTTCAAGTCGAGACTGATTGCTCCACCGGCCCCAATTCACTCTGACCCAAGACCTCCGGACTGTGGGCCTCCCCTCCCCACTCCTGTCTTCCTACTCGTTTTAACCTCGGAACAGTTTGTTATTTTAGCCCTTAGTAGGTTACAGCACGGAAGGAAGCCATTCGGCCCATCGAGTCCGTGCCGGCTCTATGCAAGAGCAATCCAGCTAGTCCCACTGCCCCGCCCTATCCCCGTAGCCCTGCACATTTTTTAGTTTCAAGTACTTATCCCGTTCCCTTTTGAAGGCCATGATTGAATCTGCCTCCACCACCCCCTCGGGCAGTGCATTCCAGATCACAACCACTTGCTGTGTAAAAAAGTTTTTCCTCATGTCACCTTTGGTTCTTTTGCTAATCATTTAGTACCTCGGCCATCCCCACTGCCTCCAGGAGTAGATCTCCTTTATGTTCCCTAATCGGCCCCACCCCTCCTCTTACTACCCGTTTACTGTTTACATGTCTGTAGAAGACTTTTGGATTCCCTTTTATGTTGGCCGCCAGTCTATTCTCATACTCTCTCTTTGCCCCTCTTATTTCCTTTTTCACTTCCGCTCTGAACTTTCTATATTCAGCCTGGTTCTCACTTGTGTTATCAACCTGACATCGGTCATACATCCCTTTTATCTGCTTCATCTTACTCTCTCTCTCTCTTGTCATCCAGGGAGCTCTTGGCTTTAGTTGCCCTCCCTTTCCACCTCATGGGAATGTACTTTGTCTGTACCCAAATCATCTCTTCCTTAAAAGCCACCCATTGTTCATTTACAGTTTTCCCTGCCAATCTATGATTCCAATTCACCCAGGCCAGATCTGTTCTCATCCCATTGAAATTGGCCCTCCTCCAATTGAGTATTTTTACTTTAGAGTGGTTCATGTCCTTTCCAACGAACAGTTATTGGGCAGTTCAGTTGGTTACATAGATTTTACAGCACAGAAACAGGCCATTCGGCCCAACTGGTCCATGCCGGAATTTATGCTCCAGACGAGCCTCCTCCCTCCCTACTTCATCTCACCCCATCACCATATCCTTCTATTCCTTTCTCCCTCATGTGTTTATCTAGTTTCCTCTTCAATGAATCAATGCATTGAGACACAAGCCTTAGATACAAATCTAGCCCTTCCTGACTGGGCTCCCAGGCTATTGATCTCAATCCAGTGTTTGGGAATGAGCCACATTACATTTAGGGACCCACTGTCCCGTCAAACACTCCCAGGGTGGGTACAGCACGAGTTAGACACAGAGTAAAGCTCCCTCTACACTGTCCCATCAAACACTCCCAGGGCAGGTACAGCACGGGTTAGATACAGAGTAAAGCTCCCTCTACACTGTCCCATCAAATACTCCCAGGGCAGGTACAGCACGGGTTAGATACAGAGTAAAGCTCCCTCTACACTGTCCCATCAAACACTCCCAGGGTGGGTACAGCACGGGTTAGACACAGAGTAAAGCTCCCTCTACACTGTCCCATCAAACACTCCCAGGGTAGTTACAGCACAGGTTAGATACAGAGTAAAGCTCCCTCTACACTGTCCCATCAAACACTCCCAGGGCAGGTACAGGGTTAGATACAGAGTAAAGCTCCCTCTACACTGTCCCATCAAACACTCCCAGGGCAGGTACAGCAGTGAATAGAAAGAAAAAAAAAAGACCTTGCATTTATATAGCGTCTTCCACGACCTCAGGATGTCCCAAAGCGTTTTATAGCCATTGAAGTATTTATTTTGAAGTGTAGTCACTGTTGTAATGTAGGAAACGTGACAGCCAATTTGCACACAGCAAGATCCCACAAATAGCAATGAGATAAGTGACCAGATAACCTGTTTTAGTGATGTTGGTTGAGGGATAAACATTGAACAGGACACCGAGGAGAACTCCCCTGCTCTTCATGCCTTGGGATCTTTTTACGTCGACTAGGAGGGCAGACGGAACCTCGGTTTAACGTCTCATCCGAAAGGCGGTACCTCTGACCCTCGGTACTGGCACTGGGAGTGTCGGCCTGGATTACGGGCTCAAGTCTCTGGAGTGGGGCTCGAACCCACGACCTGTCACGGAGGTAATGAGACGTTAAACCAAGTTCTCCCCTGGTGTCCTGGGCCAGTATTTAGCCCTCAACCAACGTCACTGTAAAACAGATGTTCTGGTCATTTATCTCATTGGTGTTTGTGGGATCTTGCTGTGCGCAAATTGGCTGCTGCGTTTCCCTACAGCACAACAGTGGCTACACTTCAACAATAAAAGTACTTAATTGGCTGTGAGGAGCTTTGGGACGTCCTGCGGTCGTGACAGGTGCTATATAAATGCACGGCCTTTATTTCGCCAATGTCCTGGGCCGAAGCTCCTCCCTCCGATTAACTGCTCAGTCGCCTGATTGCTGGCGATGGCTGCTTGTCTCCGACAGTTCAGTGTGCGAACTCCGTGGGGTGGCCGCGAAGGAGCTTTGGCCGCCACCTTTAACCTCTGACCTCCCCACCCCCTGTTTTAGGTACTGCCTGTTGACGTCACTGAAGCACTGTCAGCTGCTGCGAGACGCGCTGATGAACAGCGGGAAGAAAATCATATTCCAGAGCCGGGTGAAGGAGGAGCCAGCGTACTACTGCAACGAGTGCGAGGTATGAGACCCTCCGCCATCTACGCTGTCCCCGGACGGGCGAAATCGGGCCAGGCCTGTGGGGAAAGATGTGACGCAGAAAATGGCCAGCTTTTCTTTCTTAAATGTACAATACTGCCCCCGGTGGTTCAGTTGGTAAATTCAAACCCACCCTCCCTCCTCCAAATGTGGCCCTGACCCATACAGATCCTGGGGTTCAGCCCTCGGACTGATCTCAGCCAGTCCGGGCGCTACGCTTTGGCCTCGGTGCCCCCCCCTCCCCTGAGGCGCAGTCGGGGGTGGGGGCTCCCGTTCCCCATCGCCATCCAGTGCCCTCCCCACCCCCCCCCCCCCCCCCCCTTGCAAAGTGCGAACGAAATGGGTGGGGAGGGCACTGGATGGCAATGGGGAACGGGAGCCCCCACCCCCTCAGAAGGATGGCGGCTTGCTTGTGATGCCCCCCATGGTCAAATAGTCGCCCGCCGCGTAGGCTCACGCCTGAAGAATGGGCACTTGGCCAAGGGGGTGATCGGTACACCCGGGGGAGCCTACACCACAGCGGGGGTGAGTGCGTTCAGGAGAGGGAGGGGGCGGGGTGGGGGGGGGTGTATTCCCCCTGGGATGATTAATTGTGGGGGGGTTTGGGGGGGATGAAATTGCACATCTGGCCTGATGTCAGGGCGCCGGGTCTTTCGTCCCACACTGGTGTAGCCTTTTCCTTCGTCATTCCAATACCCGCCCACTAACCCCGTGACTCTCTCTGTTCTCTCTCTCTCTCTCGCTCTCTCTCTCCGTCCGCCCCCCTCCTCAGCTCGAGGTCTTTAACCTTCTCTTCGTCACGAGCGAGAACAGTAGCCGGAAATCGTACATCGTGCACTGTGAGGACTGCGCCCGACAGAGGGGGCCCTCACTCCTCAACGTGGTGATACTGGAGCAGTACAGGATGGAGGACTTAGTACAGGTCTACGACCATTTCACGCTGGTGAGTGAGCTCGGGGGAGGGGTCGGGTCGGGGGAGAGGGTGGGGGGCAGGGTCCGAGGAAACCCACAGAGAGCGGGAGCTCCCGAGTAACAGTCAGCACCCGCCCAGACACAAGTTCAGGAAGAGGGGGTGTGTGTACACGGGGTCGGGACAGATCATGCAGGTCGAAGCAAAGCACCCAGTGACCTGAGCTAGAACAGGCAGAGTGGGTGAAAGAAAGAACCTGCATTTAAATAGCGCCTTTCACCACCTCAGGACGTCCCCAAGCACCTCGCAGCCAATGAAGTACTTTTGAAGTGTGATCACTGTTGTAATGCAGGAGTTCCTCAGGGCAGTGTCCTAGGCCCAACCATCTTCAGCTGCTTCATCAATGACCTTCCCTCCATCATAAGGACAGAAATGGGGATGTTCGCTGATGATTGCACAGTGTTCAGTTCCATTCGCAACCCCTCAGATAATGAAGCAGTCCGAGCCTGCATGCAGCAAGACCTGGACAACATCCAGGCTTGGGCTCATAAGTGGCAAGTAACATTCGTGCCAGGCAATGACTATCTCCAAAAGAGAGAGTCTAACCACCTCCCCTTGACATTCAACGGCATTACAATCACCGAATCCCCCACCATCAACATCCTGGGGGTCACCATTGACCAGAAATTTAACTGGACCAGCCATTTAAATACTGTGGCAACAAGAGCAGGTCAGAGGCTGGGTATTCTGCGGCGAGTGACTCACCTCCTGATTCCCCAAAGCCTTTCCACCATCTACAAGGCACAAGTCAGGAGTGTGATGGAATACTCTCCACTTGCCTGGATAAGTGCAGCTCCAACAACACTCAAGAAGCTCGACACCATCCAGGACAAAGCAGCCCGCTTGATTGGCACCCCATCCACCACCCTAAACATTCACTCCCTTCACCACCGGCGCACTGTGGCTGCAGTGTGTACCATCCACAGGATGCACTGCAGCAACTCGCCAAGGCTTCTTCGACAGCACCTCCCAAACCCGCGACCTCTACCACCTAGAAGGACAAGGGCAGCAGGCACATGGGAACAACACCACCTGCACGTTCCCCTCCAAGTCACACACCATCCTGTGTTCGACCCCTTTTACCGTGCAGAGGCTTTCCCTGCTTTGTCTTCAACTGTGCAGGTGGAAAATGCAGAGTTGAAAAGCCTGTAACTCGGGGGGGGGGTGGGTGGTACGGAGAAGCTGCAGTATTGCTGACCGCCCGTCGGAGGTGCTGAAAAGATCCCACGGCCACTATTGGAAGACGAGCAGGGGGCAGTTCTCCCCAGCGTCCCTGATGCCGCTCTGCTGGCTCTGGGTGCCGTTCCGTGGCACACCGACTGGGAGTCAGTTCGTCGTCTCTCCCCTGCCCCCCGGAATCCAGCCCTCGGGTGTCGGTCCTGAGCCCCGCGGGTCTCTGGTCCCACCCCCAGGCTGCAGTAAAGAGGGGGGGGCGGCGTGGGGGTTGGGAGGGCCGTCCGATTAGCTCCAGTGAACCTGGACTAGGGGAGGGAGTAATCGTCCGGGGCAACTGCCCCTGATCGCAGTCCCGCTGGGGTAAAAGAACGTGGCGGGCCGCGATGCCCTCAGTGGTGGAATAGCCGGCCGCCCAGGCTCAAGTCACGAAGGAACGGCCCCCTTGGGCAAGGTACCTGGAAGGCTGGTGTATTCAGCCCATCACTAGGCGGAGAGGGTGAATTGAAAGGTTCTGGTCAATGAGCCCGTTGTGGAGGGGGGGGACGAGGGGAGAGAGGGGACGGTGGGGGAGGGGCTTCAGCAGAGTGTCCGGCCCGTGAATCCTTTGCGCTAACTCCAGCCGTTCCTGTTTCTCCAACCCCCCCCGCCGCAGACGCCTAAATCAGGATCATCCAGATGACGAGCTCTTCAAAAAGCCATACCAAATGCTTCTCACTTTCCCGAGGTCCCTGGACCGTTCCTGCCAGCGACCAGGCAACCGGGCTCGCCCAATCACTATGAGGATCTTTGCATCAGCCAATCAGCTACGTGTTTACTCGACCTATCATCATCAGCTGCTGCTGATTGGCCGCTCGAGGCGGGAAGGAGCGCCAACTTTTTTTTTTCTCGGAAAACAAAATGGCCTCCCTCCCTCTCTCTCTCTCTCTCTCTCTCGTTCCTTCCTTCATTCCCCCTCTCTCCCCTCCCTCCCTCCCTCCTCCTCGTCGCGGAGGCGGCCAATCGGCAGTTGACGTTCTCGAACCTCTATCACATGACTTGACGCTGCAGCAAAATACCACATTGGCCTTCGAAGATGGGAAGAGGAAGAGAGAGGAAACAAAAACGGAATTAAAATAAACTTTTTTTCTATATTAAAAAAAAAACAAACCGAAATGTAAGCATTAAGAAATGGTTTTGGATTGCTAAATACGGGTTATAGCAAGAATTATTTTTGTCGTAGCTTCTTGTATGTGTGTTTCTATGTAATGTGTCACTTTAATTTAGACACACAGTCCCACAGTGAAAAACCCACACATATAAATTATCAATTGCATCGTCCAATTTACCTCCATTTTTAAAAAAAATTTTCTAATGTATAGTTTTTGGTTTTTATTTATGAAATTCTCTATTTATTCACTCTAATTGTCTCCCCGAAGCCTTTCACATTTTTAAAAATGATTTTGTTTTGTTAAGGAAAACACTTTTAACTCCAAGCTTGAGATGCTGTACTTTCCCTCCTTGCTTGTCCTCTCCCTCACTCTTCTCTCCCTCCTTTTCCCCCTCATCTCTCTTTCCATCTTCTCTCCTACCCCTCTCTCCTCACCTCCCTCTCCCACTTCCTCCTCCCTCCCTCCATTCCTGATCTCTCGCATCCCCTCCCTCCATTCCTGATCTCTCGCATCCCCTCCCTCCATTCCTGATCTCTCGCATCCCCTCCCTCCATTCCTGATTATTCTCCTCCTGTCTCCCTCCCTCCTTCCTTCACCCCATTCCTGATTCCCCTCCTCCTCCTGTCTCCCTCCTTCCCTCACCCCATTCCTGATCCCCCTCCTCCTCCTCTCATTCCCTCCCTCTCCTCCTGTCTCCCTCCTTCCCTCACCCCATTCCTGATCCCCCTTCTCCTCCCATTCCCTCCCTCTCTCCATTCCTGATCCCTCTCCTATCTCCCTCCCTCCTTCCCTCAGGCCCATTCCTGATACCTCCTCTCTCTCCGTCCTTCACTCCCTCTCTCCATTCCTGATCCCTCTCCTCCTCCTCATTCCCTCCCTCTCTCCATTCCTGATCCCTCTCCTCTTGTCTCCCTCCTTCCCTCACCCCATTCCTGATCTCCACCCCCCCCCCCCTCTCTCCCTCCCCTCCCCTCCTCCTCTCTCCCTTCCTCACCGCCCTCATCCTTACTCCATTCCCAGCCAAGTAGGAACTGGATAAGAACAGATTTGTTTTTTCTGAATTGTATGCTGTTGTTTTAATTCTAATTAAAATTGTGCTTGGGGCTTTTTTCAGAACATGTGAGGTTTAAGTTTTCTGATGGAGTAGGAGGTTAGTTATTCTTTATTGGATTTTATGACAAGGGTATGTTTTGGAGTTTACTGCACTGTTTGACACAAACTGAGCCAGAACTGTCTTAACTTTGTGAATTTGTGTGACATGAACAATAAAAGCTTTTGATAAACTTTATCTCTCCCGCTGGCGTCAAGTCCAGTCCTCGGGGGAGGGGAAAGGCTCCGATTACAAAGGTCAAGAGGGTAAGTTTCCCCTTTTCCCGGGGGTCGGGGGGCGATCGGCAGGCGAGAACGCATCAGCAGAATGAACAGACGTAGAAACGCGGGCCGTGTTGGAGGGGCGTCTGGATCATGTGGGCTCGCGCTCTCCGTGGGCCCCACCCTGAGCACCAAAGGGGAACATTCACCCCCAGGGTCTCCCTCCGACAGCTAGATGCTGAGAGGATGTTACCCCTCGTGGGGGAATCTATAACTAGGGGGCATAGTCTCAGAATGAGGGGTCGCCCGTTTAAGACGGAAATGAGAAGGAATTTCTTCTCCCAGAGGGTCGTGAATCTTTGGAATTCTTTACCCCAAAAAGCTGTGGAGGCCGAGTCATTGAACACATTCAAGGCTGAGTTAGACACATTTTTGATCAGCGAGGGAGTCAAAGGATATGGGGAAAGGGCGGGAAAGTGGAGTTGAGGTAAAAATCAGATCAGCCATGATCTCATTAAATGGCGAGGAAGGCTCGAGGGGCCGAATGGCCTACTCCTGCTCCGATCTCTTATGGTCAGCTCCCCCTGTGGCCCGGGTGATCATTGCAATCCCCGGGGAACGTCCCAAAGCGCTTTGCAGCCAATGAAGTATTTTTTTGAAGTGTAGTCACTGTTGTAATGTTGGGAAATGTGCTCACAGCAAAGACCCACAAACAGCAATGAGATATGATCAGATAATTGTTTTTTTAGTGATGTTGGTTGAGAGATAAATTTGGCCCTAGGGCACCAGGGAGAACTCCCCCTGATCTTCAAAATAGTGGCCGTGGGATCTTTTACGCCCACCTGAGAGGGCAGACGGGGCCTCTGTTTAATGTCTGCTCCAAAAGACGACACCTCCGACAGTGCAGCGCTCCCTCAGTACTGCCACTGGGAGTAGTCTGCCTGGATTATGAGCTCATAATGGAGCGTAAACACCAGCATAGACCAGTTGGGCCGAATGGCCTGTTTCTGTGCTAAAAAGTTCCATGTAAAGTCTCTGGAGTGGGACTGGAACTGGAACCCACATGCGACAGTGCTACCCACCGAGCCAGGGCTGAAACTTTACACAAAGGTCCCAGGTTGAGTTCCTGGTCTGGGTCCCGTGGGCTGCTCTGAGCTGGGGCCGCGATGGCTGCCCTCGGCAGTCGTGGTGGGGTGGGAGGGCGGGGTAAGGCTCCTCGGTTAGGGAAGGTGGAAGAGTGGCCGCTCCTGATCCGTCTCCAGAGACTCCCTGCCGGAAATGGTTGATAGGTGAGGACGGGATTGGGCTTGGGTGTGATGCCCCACGTGGTTGAATAGCCCAAATACACTCGGCGGGAGGGGGAGGAGAATGCCATTCAGCCCCTCGAGCCTGTTCCGCCATTCAATTAGATCATGGCTGATCTGTATCTTAACTCCATCGACCTGCCTTGGTTCCAACACCCTTAATACCCTCGCCTGACAAAAATCTATCGATCTCAGTTTTGAAATTTCCAATTGACCCCCGGCCTCAACAGCTTTTTGGGGGAGAGAGTTCCAGATTTCCACTCCCCTTTGTGTGAAGAAGTGCTTCCTGACATCACCCCTGAGCGGCCTAGCTCTAATTTTAAGGTTACGCCCCCTTGTTCTGGACTCCCCTCACCAGAGGAAATAGTTTCTCTCTATCGACCCTATCGAATCCTTTAATCATCTTAAACACCTCGATTAGATCACCCCTTAATCTGCTATATTCCAGGGAACACAAGCCGAGTCGTTGCAACCTGTCCTCGTAATTTAACCCTTTTAGCCCCGGTATCACTCCTTCCATAACCCACCTATCCTGCCCTCTGCAGGACCCTGTTGGGAATTTCCCCGCTCTTACTCTCTGCGAAGGTATTCCCTGGGATCGGCTGCTGGCTGATGCTGAGTTAAGCCTCTCCGGCTCCTCACCGCCTCCCCCTCCCTCCCGACCAAGTGGCCGATCTTCTCGCGCGAGTCCAGCCGGCGACTTTCTTTTGGGGATATTCGCCCATGCAGGGCATCGCGGCTCATCCCTGTCCACGCAGGCAGACTCACCAGCAGGGGTCGCCGGACACGGGACCGGCCCCCGGCTACGTTGCTATGGGAGCAAATCAGCGGTCGGCAAGCCAGAGATCTGTGCTCCTCGTCCTCGCCCTCTGTAAGTAAAAAATTTTTTCGCAAATGTCCATGCTCCAGGTGCAGTACACAGTGTCACACTGTCAGCCGGTCAATAACCACAGAGGTTTCCAGCACAAAAGGTGCCCATTCAGCCCATTTTTTCTATGCTGGCTCTTTACTAAAGCAATCCCACTGCCCCGCTCTCTTCCCATAGCTCTGTATCAATCCCAAACTAATCCCACTGCCCCGCTCTCTCCCCATACCCCTGTATCAATCCCAAACTAATCCCACTGCTCCGCTCTCTCCCCATAGTCTATCAATCCCAAACTAATCCCACTGCCCCGCTCTCTCCCCATACCCCTGTATCAATCCCAAACTAATCCCACTGCCCCGCTCTCTCCCCATACCCCTGTATCAATCCCAAACTAATCCCACTGCCCCGCTTTCTCCCCATAGCCCTGTATCAATCCCAAACTAATCCCTCTGCCCCACTGTCTCCCCATAGCCCTGTATCAATCCCAAATTAATCCCACTGCCCCACTCTCTCCCCATAGCCCTGTATCAATCCCAAACTAATCCCACTGCCCTGCTCTCTCCCCATTGCCCTGTATCAATCCCAAACTAATCCCACTGGCCCGCGCTCTCCCCATAGCTCTGTATCAATCCCAAACTAATCCCACTGCCCCGCTCTCTCCCCACAGTCCTGTATCAATCCCAAACTAATCCCACTGCCCCACTCTCTCCCCATAGTCCTGTATCAATCCCAAACTAATCCCACTGCCCCGCTCTCTCCCCATAGCCCTGTATCAATCCCAAACTAATCCCACTGCCCCACTGTCTCCCCATAGCCATGTATCAATCCCAAACTAATCCCACTGCCCCGCTTTCTCCCCATAGCCCTGTATCAATCCCAAACTAATCCCTCTGCCCCACTGTCTCCCCATAGCCCTGTATCAATCCCAAATTAATCCCACTGCCCCACTCTCTCCCCATAGCCCTGTATCAATCCCAAACTAATCCCACTGCCCTGCTCTCTCCCCATTGCCCTGTATCAATCCCAAACTAATCCCACTGGCCCGCGCTCTCCCCATAGCTCTGTATCAATCCCAAACTAATCCCACTGCCCCGCTCTCTCCCCACAGTCCTGTATCAATCCCAAACTAATCCCACTGCCCCACTCTCTCCCCATAGTCCTGTATCAATCCCAAACTAATCCCACTGCCCCGCTCTCTCCCCATAGCCCTGTATCAATCCCAAACTAATCCCACTGCCCCACTGTCTCCCCATAGCCATGTATCAATCCCAAACTAATCCCACTGCCCCACTCTCTCCCCATAGCCCTGTATCAATCCCACACTAATCCCACTGCCCCACTCTCTCCCCATAGCCCTGTATCAATCCCAAACTAATCCCACTGCCCCACTCTCTCCCCACAGTCCTCTGAAGTGCACTGGCAAGCTATGGACAGATAATAAATGCAGCGCTGCCCACATTAAAAAAAACACAACCGGTTCACTGATTCCCCTTCAAGGATGGAAACCTCTCACTCCCCTAACCCGGTCTGGGCCTACACGTGACTCCAGTCTCACGCTGGGTGTGGTTTATCTCTTTAATAGCCCTCTGAAGTTCACTGGCAAGCTATGGACGGATAATAAATGCAGCTCTGCCCACATTGAAAGAACAAATGTCGGTTAACTCCTGTTCCCTAACAGCCTTCCCCTTTTTGCTAGAGAATAGAAGGGGCAGCACGGGTGTTATTGTCTAAATGGCGAGAAGGTAGCAACTCTGGAGGAAGAGAAATTACTACAAGTGGAGAGGTACAAAAATGTATTTAATAAGGTTAGAGGAATGTTCACTTAGATCATGGGCTGATCTGTATCTTAACTCCATCTCCCCGCCTTGGTTCCCTAACCCTTAATACCCTCACCCAACAAAAATCGATCAATCTCTGGGTATGGAAGGGTTGTCTTATGAGGAAAGATTGAACAGGTTGGGTCTATACTCATTGGAGTTTAGAAAAATGAGAGAAGATCTTATTGAAATATACCAGATTCTGAGGGGACTCGATAGGGTAGATGCTGAGAGGATGTCATCCCTCGTGGGGGAATCTAAAACCAGGGGGCATAGTCTCAGAATAAGGGGTCGCCCGTTTAAGACGGAAATGAGGAGGAATTTCTTCTCCCAGAGAATCTTTACCCCAAAAAGCTGTGGAGGCCGAGTCATTGAATACATTCAAGGCTGAGTTAGACACATTTTTGATCAGCAAGGGAGTCAAAGGATATGGGGAAAGGGCGGGAAAGTGGAGTTGAGGTAAAAATCAGATCAGCCATGATCTCATTAAAGGGCGGAGCAGGCTCGAGGGGCCGAATGGCCTACTCCTGCTCCTATCTCTTATGGTCTGATGGTCTCCGTTTTGAAATTTTCAATTGACCCCCAGCCCCGACAGCTTTTTGGGGGAGAGAGTTCCAGATTTCCACTCCCCTTTGTGTGAAGAAGTGCTTCCTGACATCACCCCTGAACGGCATGGCTCTAATTTTAAGGTTATGCCCCCTTGTTCTGGACTCCCCCCACCACAGGAAATAGTTTCTCTCTATCGACTCCTTTAATAAAATTCAATTAGATCACCCCTTAATCTTCTACACTTGAGGGAATACAAGCCTAGTCTGTGCAACCTGTCCTCGTAATTTAACCCTTTTAGCCCTGGTATCATTCTGGTGAATCTGCGCTGCACCCCCTCCAAGGCCAATATATCCTTCCTGAGGTGCGGTGCCCAGAACTGAACGCAGTGCTCCAGATGGGGGTCTGACCAGAACTTTATATAACTGTAGAATAACTTCCACCCCTTTGTAATCCAGCCCTCTTGAGATAAAGACCAACATTCCATTAGCCTTTTTAAATTATGTTTTGTACCCGCCCACTAGCTTTTAGTGGTTTATACCTGCTGGTTGCATCCACCGAAAATCCTGCTCTCTCCCCTCTACTTCTCTCTCCTCTTCTTTCGAAGGCCCTGGCTTGGGCTCGGGCCTGTTTCCACGGTTACTGGCCTACGCTACCTCACATTAGCGGCCATGTTTCGTGTGCGAGGCCATTATCGTTCCCCAATCCCCAGTTTAGGGTTTTAAAAAAACATTTTTGTTCTTGGGATGTGGGCGTGGCTGGCGAGGCCGGCATTTATTGCCCGTCCCTGGTTGCCCCAAGAAGGAGGTGGTGAGCCGCCGCCTTGAACCGCTGCAGTCCGTGTGGTGAAGGTGCTCCCGCCGTGGTGTTCGGTCAGGAGTTGCGGGATTTTGACCCAGCGACGATGAAGGAGCGGCCGAGACGTGTCCAAGTTGGGATGGCGCGAGCTCAGGTGAGTTCGGCAGCGCAGCACAGGGCCTGCGATCGGGACCAGGGAGTGCCCAGCTCTGTGTATCTCAGTTCCCCCCACACCAGCTGGCACTTTTACCCTCAAAGCACTTGTGTTCTATTATCAGTGTGTCTCACTGTCTCTCTCTCTCTCTCTCCCGCCCCATCTAATGACCTTCACTTGTATCATGTTTTTTTGGGTAGTTTGGATGTGTTGTTAAGCTGTCAGTTTAAGAGGTGCTCCCTCTGTGTGTGCGTACATGTTTTTGTGCATGTGTGTGTACCTGGGAATGCGCCTTTGTACACGTGTGTGTATATATTTATGCGTGTGTGCCTCTATATATGCGTGCATGTGTGTATGTATATGTGTTTGTCTGTATGCCTGTGTGTATACGTGTCTGTATATGTGCATGATGTGTATGTGTGCACCGGTGTGTGTACATGAGTATGTGTGTGTGTGTGTATATACACCTCTGTGTATACATGTGTGTGTATGTGTGTGTGCACCTCTGTGTGTACATGTGTATGTATGCGTATGTGCGTGGTCTGTGTGTGAGTGTATATACACCTCTGTGTATACATGTGTGTGTGTGTATGTGTGTGCACCTCTGTGTGTACACATGTATGAATGCGTATGTGCGTGGTCTGTGTGTGTGTGCACCTCTGTGTGTACAAGTGTATGTATGTGTATGTACGTGGTCTGTGTGTGAGTGTGTATATGCACCTCTGTGTATACATGTGTGTGCACCTCTGTGTACACGTGTATGTATGCGTATGTGCGTGGTCTGTGTGTGAGTGTGTATATTCACCTCTGCGTATACGTGTGTGTGTATGTGTGTGCACCTCTGTGTGTACACGTGTATGTGCGTGGTCTGTGTGTGAGTGTATATACACCTCTGTGTATACGTGTATGTGCACATACACATACACACCTCTGTGTGTACACGTGTGTGTATGTGTATGTGCGTGGTCTGTGTGTGTGTGTACATGTGTATGTGCGTGGTCTGTGTGTGAGTGTGTACATGTGTATGTATGTGTATGTGCGTGGTCTGTGTGTGAGTGTGTACACGTGTATGTATGTGTATGTGCGTGGTCTGTGTGTGAGTGTGTACACGTGTATGTATGTGTACGTGCGTGGTCTGTGTGTGAGTGTGTACACGTGTATGTATGTGTATGTGCGTGGTCTGTGTGTGAGTGTGTACATGTGTGTATGTGTATGTGCGTGGTCTGTGTGTGAGTGTGTACACGTGTATGTGCGTGGTCTGTGTGTGAGTGTATATACACCTCTGTGTATACGTGTGTGTGCACCTCTGTGTACACGTGTGTGTATGTGTATGTGCGTGGTCTGTGTATGTGCGTGGTCTGTGTGTGAGTGTGTACACGTGTATGTATGTGTATGTGCGTGGTCTGTGTGTGAGTGTGTACACGTGTATGTATGCGTATGTGCGTGGTCTGTGTGTGAGTGTGTATATACACCTCTGTGTATACATGTGTATGTGTGTGCGCACCTCTGGGTGTACACGTGTATGTATGTGTATGTGCGTGGTCTGTGTGTGAGTGTGTATATACACCTCTGTGTATACATGTGTATGTGTGTGCGCACCTCTGTGCGTACACGTGTGTGTATGTGTATGTGCGTGGTCTGTGTGTGAGTGTGTACACGTGTGTGAGTGCGAATCTGGGGGTCGATGCCAACAGCTGTGCTGTCTCTGGACAACTCTCTGGCCTCTGACGCCCGCTACACATTGTAATACAAACAGGCTGCCTGTCAATTCAGCAGCACATAGTCACCTCCCACCGGCCCCCATCCCCTCTCACACTCTCCCCGTCTCTCGTGACATCACCAGGGGGGTGGGGGGGTTATCTCACATTCCTGGATTAACCGAGGGGCCTCTCCTGGTGCTGAATCAGTGCCTGTTGGGAGAGGCCTGGAGTCTTACAACTCCAGTGACTGCGAGAGAGGATCTCCTGGTCCAAGGACAGGGGGGCGGAAGATCTGCTCTCGGAAACCTCTGTCCTCCTGGAGCGAGAGCCCAGTGTAGCCCCGACAGGCCGACGGCCTTCTAGAAAGATCCGGTCGGGGAGGGGGCGCGAGCGAAGGACGTGGGAACGTTTTTGGGTTTTGTTTGGAACGCCGTCATGTCGGACTGCCCGGTCTCTCCGAGTCGCCCAGTGCCGGGTCGCGATGGATCAAGCCCGAGTCCCCCCGTCCCACCCCCCTACAGCCCGGCCGGGGGCAGCGAGGGGCTGGAGCTTCGCAGCGCGCTGGACTGCTGGGCGTGCGCCGTGCTCCTCACCGCCCACAACGCCCTGGTCGGCCTCCTCAACGTCCTGCTCATCGCCGCCGTCTTCGGGGCGGTCCTAATGCCCGCCTCCGTTATGGTCGTCTTCGGGTTCCTCTGCCACTCGCAGGTGAGTGATGCCCTCCCTCCCCCTCCCCCTCCCCCTCCCTCTCTCTCCTCCCTCGCCTCCCCTCCCACCCTCTCCCATTCTTCTCCCTCCCTCTCCTCTCTCCCCTCTCTCCCTTCTCCCTCCCTCCCCTCCCTCCCTCTCCCCTCTCTCTCCCTCTCCCATCTCTCTCCCCTCTCCCTCCCTCCCTCTCTCTCCCCTCCCTCTCCCCTCTCCGTCCCTCCATCCCTCCCTCTCCCCTCCCTTCCTCTCCTTCCCTCCCCCCCCCATCCAAACAACATAACAGATTCTATCAACTACAAATGCTCACCCATCTCCCACCATCCGTAAACTTCACTTCATCCCGAAACTCCTGCTGTCCCGTATCCTAACTCGCACCGAGTCCCGTTCACCCATCACCCCCTGTGCTCGCTGACCGACATTGGCTCCCGGTCCGGGAACGCCTCGATTTTAAAATTCTCATCCTTGTTTTTAAATCCCTCCGTGGCCTCGCCCCCCTCTCCTTATCTCTGTAACCTCCTCCAGCTCTACAACCCTCCGAGATCTCTGCGCTCCTCCAATTCCGGCCTCTTGCGCATCCCCCGATTTTAATCGCTCCGCCATTGGCGGCCGTGCCTTCAGCTGCCTGGGCCCCAAACTCTGGAATTCCCTCCCTAAACCTCTCCGCCTCTCTCTCCTCCTTTAAGATGCTCCTTAAAACCTGCCTCTTTGACCAAGCTTTCGGTCACCTGTCCTAATATCTCCTTATGTGGCTCGGTGTCAAATTTTTGACTGATTTTCGCTCCTGTGAAGCGCCTCGGGACGTTTTAGGCGCTATATAAATGCAAGATGTTGTTGTAATCAGAGTGCTGCTGGCCCCAAGTGCCAGGAAGGGCCTGGGATTCGATTCCAGGCGGGTTCTGGGCGTGCTGATCCCAGTAAGAAACAAGCAGGGAGGTTATTTTGTTGGGGCCGGGGTGGGGTGGGGGGGCGGAGAGAGGGGGAAAGTTGGGGGGTGGGGAGTGCGTTCTCACAGTCGACCTCAGTGCCTTTGGGCGAGGGAAGGATGAAAATGTGGGAGTTCCTCCTCCTCGTTGCTATCTGGAAGCCCCTACCGGAAAGTGTGTGTGAGAGGGAAGGATGGGGGTCCGCCACGAAGGCTTCCGTGGTCGAATTGCCAGGTGTCCACGGGAACCGCCCTGATCCACCGAGGGTTTAGACACTGACTCTGATCTAGGCTTGGGCCTAGTCACTGTCGGAAGCCTTTAACGCATCGGGAGGCCGAGGATGACAGAAGCACTCGATCCCGACTCACGGGGATTGGGGTTTCTCTGGATGGTAGCTAGCACTGGAAAGACCTCACACACTGCTCATCCCCAGTGGAAGATTACAAAGAGGTGGAAGTTATTCTACAGTTATATAAAGCTCTGGTTCGACCCCCATCTGGAGCACTGCGTCCAGTTCTGGGCACCGCACCTCAGGAAGGATATATTGGCCTTGGAGGGGGTGCAGCGCAGATTCACCAGAATGATACCGGGGCTAAAAGGGTTAAATTACGAGGACAGGTTGCACAGGTCGCTGGGCCGCGGGAGTGTTTGATCAGCGTATAACAGCTCCAGCCCAGTCACCTGTCACAGAGAGACTGAACAGGCTGGGGCTCTTCTCTCTAGAAAAGAGGAGGCCGAGGGGTGACCTGATCGAGGTCTTTAAAATGATGAAAGGGTTTGATAGGGGAGACGGAGAGAAGATGTTTCCCCTTGTGGGGGAATCGAAAACTAGGGGCCGTAAATATAAGACAGTCACTAATAAATCCAATCGGGAATTCAGGAGAAACTTCTTCACCCAGAGAGTGGTGAGAATGTGGAACTCGCTCCCACAAGGAGTAGTTGAGGCGAATAGTGTAGATACATTTAAGGGGAAGCTCGATAAACACATGAGGGGGAAAGGAATAGAAGGATATGCTGAAAGGGTGAGATGAAGTAGGGAGGGAGGAGGCTCGTGTGGAGCATAAACACCAGCACGGACCAGTTGGGCCGAATGGCCTGTTTCTGTGCTGTACGTTGGATGTAATGAATGACCAAGAGCGTTCAGCCCCTTCTCCGGGAGAGGAGGGGGCTGTGAGCCATCGGAGAGATAAGGTCCCCTCCATCCCCCAACGTCAGGGGTGAAGGAGTTCAGAAGATTCCAGATGCTGATGCATTCCAGTGGAGGGAGGAGGAGACACCGGGAGAGGGAGAGTCTGGTCTTCGTCTCGTCTGTGACTGACACACAATTCAACCCACCCTCCCCCCCTTCCAACCCCCTGTCTGCCTGGAGATGGCTTTTTGAAGAGTGAAGATGCTTGTGGTTTTGGAAGAGAGAATGGAAATTCAGGGCGGGGTGCTCGCCATTCAAAATATACATCCCATCAGAGCCTCGACCATCCGAGGTCTATCCCCCCGTCTAATCCCACTCCCCACTCCCTTTAATATCCCCCCGTCTAATCCCACTCCCCACTCCCTTTAATATCCCCCCGTCTAATCCCACTCCCCACACCCTTTAATATCCCCCAGTCAAATCCCACTCCCCACTCCCTTTAATATCCCCCAGTCAAATCCCACTCCCCACTCCCTTTAATATCCCCCCGTCTAATCCCACTCCCCACACCCTTTAATATCCCCCAGTCAAATCCCACTCCCCACACCCTTTAATATCCCCCCGTCTAATCCCACTCCCCACACCCTTTAATATCCCCCAGTCAAATCCCACTCCCCACACCCTTTAATATCCCCCCGTCTAATCCCACTCCCCACACCCTTTAATATCCCCCCGTCTAATCCCACTCCCCACACCCTTTAATATCCCCCAGTCAAATCCCACTCCCCACACCCTTTAATATCCCCCAGTCAAATCCCACTCCCCACACCCTTTAATATCCCCCCGTCTAATCCCACTCCCCACACCCTTTAATATCCCCCCGTCTAATCCCACTCCCCACTCCCTTTAATATCCCCCCAGTCAAATCCCACTCCCCACACCCTTTAATATCCCCCGTCTAATCCCACTCCCCACTCCCTTTAATATCCCCCAGTCAAATCCCACTCCCCACACCCTTTAATATCCCCCCGTCTAATCCCACTCCCCACACCCTTTAATATCCCCCCGTCTAATCCCACTCCCCACACCCTTTAATATCCCCCCGTCTAATCCCACTCCCCACACCCTTTAATATCCCCCCGTCTAATCCCACTCCCCACTCCCTTTAATATCCCCCCGTCTAATCCCACTCCCCACACCCTTTAATATCCCCCAGTCAAATCCCACTCCCCACACCCTTTAATATCCCCCAGTCAAATCCCACTCCCCACACCCTTTAATATCCACCGTCTAATCCCACTCCCCACTCCCTTTAATATCCCCCCGTCTAATCCCACTCCCCACACCCTTTAATATCCCCCAGTCAAATCCCACTCCCCACACCCTTTAATATCCCCCCGTCTAATCCCACTCCCCACTCCCTTTAATATCCCCCCGTCTAATCCCACTCCCCACACCCTTTAATATCCCCCAGTCAAATCCCACTCCCCACACCCTTTAATATCCACCGTCTAATCCCACTCCCCACTCCCTTTAATATCCCCCAGTCAAATCCCACTCCCCACACCCTTTAATATCCCCCCGTCTAATCCCACTCCCCACACCCTTTAATATCCCCCCGTCTAATCCCACTCCCCACACCCTTTAATATCCCCCAGTCAAATCCCACTCCCCACACCCTTTAATATCCCCCCGTCTAATCCCACTCCCCACACCCTTTAATATCCCCCAGTCAAATCCCACTCCCCACACCCTTTAATATCCCCCCGTCTAATCCCACTCCCCACACCCTTTAATATCCCCCCGTCTAATCCCACTCCCCACACCCTTTAATATCCCCCCGTCTAATCCCACTCCCCACACCCTTTAATATCCCCCCGTCTAATCACATTCCCACACCCTTTAATATCCCCCCGTCTAATCCCACTCTCCCCCTCACTCCCCGTACCCTTTAATATCCCCCAGTCTAATCCCACTCTCCCCCTCACTCCCCGTACCCTTTAATATCCCCCAGTCTAATCCCACTCTCCCCCTCACTCCCCGTACCCTTTAATATCCCCCCGTCTAATCCCACTCTCCCCTCACTCCCCACACCCTTTAATATCCCCCCGTCTAATCCCACTCTCCCCCTCACTCCCCACTCCCTTTAATATCCCCCAGTCTAATCCCACTCTCCCCCTCACTCCCCGTACCCTTTAATATCCCCCAGTCTAATCCCACTCTCCCCCTCACTCCCCACACCCTTTAATATCCCCCAGTCTAATCCCACTCTCCCCCTCACTCCCCACACCCTTTAATATCCCCCAGTCTAATCCCACTCTCCCCCTCACTCCCCGTACCCTTTAATATCCCCCAGTCTAATCCCACTCTCCCCTCACTCCCCATACCCTTTAATATCCCCCCGTCTAATCCCACTCTCCCCCTCACTCCCCACTCCCTTTAATATCCCCCAGTCTAATCCCACTCTCCCCCTCACTCCCCGTACCCTTTAATATCCCCCCGTCTAATCCCACTCTCCCCCTCACTCCCCGTACCCTTTAATATCCCCCCGTCTAATCCCACTCCCCACACCCTTTAATATTCCCCCGTCTAATCCCACTCCCCACACCCTTTAATATCCCCCCGTCTAATCCCACTCCCCACACCCTTTAATATCCCCCCGTCTAATCCCACTCTCCCCCTCACTCCCCACACCCTTTAATATCCCCCCGTCTAATCCCACTCTCCCCCTCACTCCCCACTCCCTTTAATATCCCACTCAGTCTAATCCCACTCTCCCCCTCACTCCCCACTCCCTTTAATATCCCACACAGTCTAATCCCACTCTCCCCTCACTCCCCGTACCCTTTAATATCCCCCAGTCTAATCCCACTCTCCCCCTCACTCCCCGTACCCTTTAATATCCCCCCGTCTAATCCCACTCTCCCCCTCACTCCCCGTACCCTTTAATACCCCACACAGTCTAACCTTCTATTTACAGCGATTGCCATTGAGATATTCAAACTGCCTCTGGGGTCCTGCCGACTCAGTGTTCTGATTAACACTGAAGTGTAAATGATAGACAGGATGGGTTGGGGGTTTCGTTCTGTCACTGATGTTGATAAGGAAGGTTTGGGACTCTCCCCGGTGTTCCGATGAACCCTGCGTCCCTCCTTATAGACTCTCCGATTTTAGTTTCTCCCTGTTTTCCGGAACTTTCTGGAAGATTCCTTCCCTTGTGAGATTTGTTGACACAAGTTGAGTTCTGGGAACGGTCTGAAAGCTCCCCCTGGATCGGAGGGGAAATTTTGTTCCGCGGTTCCACACGTACTCAGGTCACCAACTTTCCAAGCATCAAAGAATGATACAGCGCAGAAGGAGGCCATTCGGTCCATCGTGCCTATGCCGGCTCTTTGAAAGAGCTGTCCAATTAGTCCCATTCCCCCGCTCTTTCCCCACAGCCCTGTAAATTTTTCCTTTTCAAGTATTTCTCCAATTCCCTTTTGAAAGTTATTATTGAATCTGCTTCCACCACCCTTTCAGGCAGCGCATTCCAGATCAGAACAACTCGCTGCATCAAAAAAAATTCTCCTCATCTCCCCTCTGGCTCTTTGGCCAATTATCTTAAATCTGTCCTCTGGTTACCGACCCTCCTGCCTCTGAAAACAGTTTCTCCTTATTTACACTGTCAAAACCCTTCATGGTTTTGAGCACCTCGATTAAATCTCCCCTTAACCTTCTCTGTTCTACGGAGAACAACCCCAGCTTCTCCGGTCTCCACATAACTGAAGTCCCTCGTCCCTGGTACCATTCTGGTAAATCTCCTCTGCACCCTCTCCGAGGCCTTAACATCCTTCCTAAAGTGTGGTGCCCAGAATTGGACACAATCCTCCAGCTGAGGCCCAACCAGTGATTTATAAAGGTTTTTTTTAACTATGTTGTAACTGTGTTGTAACTCGGTTATAACTGTGTTGTAACTCTGTTGTAACTGCGTTTTAACTGTGTTGTAACTCTGTTACAACTGTGTTTTAGCTCTGTTGTAACTGTGTTTTAGCTCCGTTGTAACTCTGTTTTAACTGTGTTTTAGCTCTGTTGTAAGTGTTTTAACTCTGTTGTAACTGTGTTGTAACTGTGTTTTAGCTCTGTTGTAACTCTGTTTTAACTGTGTTTTAGCTCTGTTGTAAGTGTTTTAACTCTGTTGTAACTCTGTTGTAACTGTGTTGTAACTGTGTTTTAGCTCTGTTGTAACTGTGTTTTAGCTCTGTTGTAAATGTGTTTTAACTCTGTTGTAACTCTGTTGTAACTTTGTTGTAACTCTGTTGTAACTGTGTTGTAACTCTGTTGTAACGCTGTCCTCTCCCTCGTAGGTTCTCAACTCCCAGGCCGCCCACTGCAAGGAGATTCTCAATGACAACAGTTCCACGGCCCTGATGGTGGTGGGTTTCCTCCTGGTGACACCGCTTGCCGTCCTTGCCCTGGCCGCCTACTGCCGGCTCGCCCGACACCTGCAGCTGGGCCTGTGCTTCGTCCCCTACAGCAAGGCCGTCTACCGGAACCTTCCGGCCTCCCGGTACCGCGGGGCCGGCGTCTGCTGCCTCAAGGCGGGCGAAACGGCGGGAAAAGTCTGGGTGTAGCGGCCGTCCGGAGCCGATCGAACCTGTCACGGTGTGTGTGGGGGGGTTTGTGGGACCGACCCATCACTGGGGGGAGGGGGGAATGTTTGTTGGTCTGATCCATTGCTCAGAAGGCAGAGGGGGGGGGGATATGTGGGAGGGGCTGGGGAAGGGAGAAAAAAATAAAACAAAGCACACCCCTTTTTATTTGACTCTCCCTCCCTTGGAGTTCCCTGGGGTCCCGGCTGCCTTCTGGTGCCTTAGCCCGCTGGCTATTCAACTGCACAGGGCATCGCGGCCCCACCCGATCCTCCGTGCATTATCCGGGCACGGGTCTGCGATCGCCCCGGCTGATTGTTCTCCCCTCCTCCCCCACTTTGCTAACACTGGGGGGAGGGGGGGGCCACTGAGTCCAAGTGTCTCGCCCCCCACCCCCGACTGTGATCGGCTAACTCCACGCGAATTAGGGATAGAACCTGGGGGCGTTGTCTGCCTCGGTACCAAATCAGAAACCCTGAATCGTAGAATCACAGCACAGAAGGAGGCCACTCGGTCCATCGTGCCTGTGCCGGCTCTTTGAAAGAGCTTTCCAACCCCCACCCTGTCCCTTTCCCCCACTGCCCTGCAAACGCTCCCTTCCCAAGTATACATCCAATTCCCCACTTTGGAAAAAGAGGGCGCAGGCGGGCGAGTGACAGACACCCTCTCACACAATGTTTTTTTTTGTCTTTGTGGGTCACTATCATTGAGCCTCATGGGGGGGAGGAGGGAGGGCAGAGAAATAATTTAAATCCTTGTTCTCTTTAATTCCCAGATATCTCGAGCTGCTGATACTATCAGAGCTCGGGGTTCTGATTTAGGGGGTTTATTCACCAACTGAGGCAATGGGGCTAAGCACAGGTCCCTTTCCAAACCTCCAGGGCCTGAGAATTTCAAATAAGACCAACTTGCGAGTGAGGGAAGTACAAGTTCGAGGTCCTGGCACCCTCGGAAGGTAGCAAGGAGGAGGGGAGAGGGACGGGGGTCCCTGAGGGATTTGACATCTATTCATTCCCACCTCCGATCCTGGTCTCTTGAGGGATAAAACTCTGAATCAGGACCACAATATTGCAAAAACCACGAGCGTCCATAATGCATGAGCGTTGCCAACTCTGGTTGGATGTACGCCTGGAGGTTTTCATCACATGACCACCCGCCCCGCCCCCACACTCCCCCCCCGCCCCCCCCCCCCCATTGGTCCGTCCAATGGTCTCCACTGCCTCCCCAAGGCCAATTGGGAAGGGAGCAATTGTTACCCAATTGGATTAATCTCGATTGTCAATGAAACAGCCATTTCCCCCCTTCTCCAATATTTTTAGACTCACAGAACGGTTACAGCACAGAAGGAGGCCATTCGGCCCATCGAGCCCGTGCCGGCTCTTTGTAAGAGCAATCCAGATAGTCCCACTCCCCCGCCCTATCCCCGTTGCCCTGCAAATTTTTTCCCTTCAAATATTTATCCAGTTCCTTTTTGAAGGCCACGATTGAATCTGCCTCCACCACCCTTTCAGGCAGCGCATTCCAGATCATCACAACTCGCTGCGTAAAAAAGTTTTTCCTCATGTCGCCTTTGGTTCTTTTGCCAATCACCTTAAATCTGTGTCCTCTGATTCTCGACCCTTCCGCCAATGGGAACAGTTTTGCTTTAATTACTTTATCTAAACCCGTCATGATTTTGAACACCTCTATCAAATCTCCTCTTAACTTTCTCTGTTCTAAGGAGAATAACCCCAGCTTCTCCAGTCTATCCACATAGCTGAAGTCCCTCATCCCTGGAATCATTCTAGTAAATCTCCTCTGCACCCTCTCTAAGGCCTTCACATCCTTCCTAAAGTGCGGTGCCCAGAATTGGACACAATACTCCAGTTGTGGCCGAACCAGTGTTTTATAAAGGTTCATCATGACTTCCTTGCTTTTGTACTCTATGCCTCTATCTATAAAGCCCAGGATCCCGTATGCTTTTTTAACTGCTTTCTCAACCTGCCCTGCTACCTTCAACGATTTGTGCACATGAACCCCCAGATCTCTCTGTTCCTGCACCCCCTTTAGAATTGTGCCCTTTAGTTTATGTTGCCTCTCCTCGTTCTTCCTGCCAAAATGTATCACTTTGCACTTCTCTGCGTTAAATTTCATCTGCCACGTGTCCGCCCATTCCACCAGCCTGACTATGTCCTCTTGAAGTCTGTTACTAACCTCCTCACTACAACTAATAAATGAAAGTGTTCAAAGAAAATGAAAAGAGACACAATTCTGTTTGAGCGCCCAGCGGGTAGGTGCTCTCAAAATGCCCTGGAGATTAATCTTCAATTCCTGGAGACTCCAGGGACAATCCTGGAGAGTTGGCAACCCCCTAACAAGGCAAGTCGAACTGAAACAACAGGAAGATACTCCCTCCAGAAAATGCTGGGATCACTCGGCTGGTCGCTCATTGAACGGAGGAGGGGTCCTCACCTGAATCTTTAACTCCCTCTGACTGACCCGCCTGAGGGAGGGAGGGTGTTCCAGCATTTTAAAATTTATTTGTCTCGGATTATGCGGCATCTGCGGTTTTTTACTTTTAAAATTTTTTTCTTTATTTTTGTGCAAATTTAAGCTGAGTTGGCAAGACTTTGACACTAAGGGAATCAAGGGCTTTGGGGATCGGGCAGGAACGTGGAGTTGAGGTCAAAGATCAGCCACGATCTGATTGAACGGCGGAACAGGCTCGAGGGGCCGAGTGGCCTACTCTTGCTCCTATTTCTTATGTCTGATAGCCAGTGCTCTCACGGGCAGTGTGGGTTGGAGATAGCTGCACACCAGCTCACCGTGGCCTGGGGAAGGCCTCGCTCCAAATTCCCGTTGTTTTGTTTTCTTCTTTTGATTGTACGCACGTGGCGACTGATTTTTGTAGAGACTCACTGGAAATAAAATATGCTGTTTAATGAAGAGAAAACGAGACTCGTGTACCTCACTGACGAGCAGGGACTCCCATTCGAGGTTAAAGCAACTTTTCGCCAGGAGAGGCCTCCATTTCTGTTTGGTTCGTTTTCTCACTCCATTCTGGATAGGATGATATCACTGTGCTGATTAAGGGGTGATTTAATCGAGGTGTTTAAAATGGTTAAAGGGTTTGATAGGGTCGATAGAGAGAAACTATTTCCTCTGGTGTGAGGGGAGTCCAGAACAAGGGGGCATAACCTTAAAATTAGAGCTAGGCCGCTCAGGGGTAATGTCAGGAAGCACTTCCTCACACAAAGGGGAGTGGAAATCTCGAACTCTCTCCCCCCAAAAAGCTGTTGAGGCCGGGGGTTAATTGGAAATTTCAGAACTGAGATCGATCGATTTTTGTTGGGTGAGGGTATTAAGGGTTAGGGAACCAAGGCGGGTAAATGGAGTTAAGATACAGATCAGCCCATGATCTAAATGATTGGCGGAACAGGTTCGAGGGGCTGAATGGCCTCCTCCTGTTCCTATGCTCTGATGTATAATTCTGCACAGAATTTTATTTACTTTTTTTTCTGTTCCCCCTCACTCCGAAGGGGAAGGTCGTGGGTTCGAGCCCCCACTCCAGAGACTTGAACGCATAATCCCAGACTGACCCTCCCAGTGCACTACTGAGGGAGCGCTGCACTGTCGGAGGTGCCGTCTTTCGGACGAGACGTTAAACCGAGGGCCCCGTCTGCCCCTCTCAGGTGGACGTAAAAGATCCCACGGCCGCTATTTCGAAGAAGAGCAAGGGGGAGTTCTCCCCGGTGTCCTGGGGCCAATATTTAACCCTCAACCAACATCACTAAAAAAAAACAGATGATCTGGTCATTACCACATCGCTGTTTGTGGGATCTTGCTGTGCGCAAACTGGCTGCTGGGATTCCTACAACAGTGACTACACTTCAAAAAAAAGTACTTAATTGGCTGTGAAGCACTTTGGGACGTGCTGAGGTGGTGAAAGACGCTATATAAATGCAAGATCTTTGTTCCCCCTTCCCCAGTTGTAGTGACCGGACTGAGATCAGCTGACTCAGCCCAGACTGGGAGATGGGATGATCAGTTCTGGGGCTGTCCAGCTACGGGATCTTATATCCGTCACTCAGTGATAAGATTCAGCCCCTCGGACCAGCAGACTGCAGGCCGCCAACGCCAGCGGCGAGAACTGCACCGCCTCCCTGCTCATTATCACATTGCTGTCTGCGGGATCTTGCTGTGCGCAAATTGGCTGCTGCGTTTCCCACATTACAACGGTGACTACACTTCAGTGAAGTGCTTCGTTGGCTGTAAAGTGCTTTGGGACGTCCTGAGATGGTGAAAGGGTGATTTCTAAGTGTTTCTTTCTTGGCCGACTCTTCATGGTGTGACTTCCATCTGTACCATCTCATACCACACATAATACTGGACATCAGGCAGTGCCTGGGGGCAGGAGGGACAGGGTAATGCTCCAGGGTGGGCCCGCTATGTCGCAACTCCTGGAGTGAGGGGAGAGGGACCTCCATTCATTTTGGTAGCCACCACCCCCCCTCTTCACTTTCCTTCCCCACCCCTCCCCCTGCTCTCTGTGGTGGAGTAGCTTCAAAGAGACCGGACCGAGAGTAGCCAAGCCGGTCCAGAGCGGATAGAACCGGTAAATTCCAGGCCGCACCAGACCGGGGTTCGGAGGCGCTGCTCTGCCCCACATTCGGTGCTGATTCGGACCTGATCGAGGTCTTCAAGATTATAAGAGGGGGTTCGATAGGGGAGACGGAGAGAAGATGTTTCCACTTGTGGGGGAGACCAGAACTAGGGGACCATAAATATACGATAATCACTAATAAATCCAATCGGGAATTCAGGAGAAACTTCTTTACCCAGAGAGCGGTGAGAATGTGGAATTCGCTCCCACAAGGAGTAGTTCAGGAGACTAGCAGAGATACATTTAAGGAGAAGCTCGATAAACACATGAGGGAGAAAGGAATAGAAGGATATGCTGATAGGATTTGATGAAATAAGGGAGGGAGGAGGCTCGTGTGGAGTATAAACACCAGCATGGTCCTGTTGGGCCGAATGGCCTGAATCTGTATTTCAATGTCGACTCTTGGGGGGCCGGGGGGGGAGATTTCCATTGATTTTTTTGTGTTCCCTGTCCCTTAATCCCTCACTGCTGCATCAGGAGTTCCTTCTGCTCGACTGTCTCCACCGTGTCCCCGACCTCACTGCTTTGTGTTGGGTCCCCCTGCCGTTTGCCCTCGGAGAGTTAACCTCCGCCCTTCCCCTCACGGCCTCCCCCTCTCCCCCCCCCCGTCCCTCCGCACCTCTCCCCAACCCCGCAGATAAACAAACAGTGACTGATCGACCAGGGGCGGAGGTTTGCAGCAGGGCAGATTCCGAGAATCCCACCCTCGGCTTTTTTGCTGAAGTCAGCCAGCTGGCACAGGGACCCCCACCCCGACCCTCGACCTTCGACCCCCGAACCCCGCCTCGGCCAAGAACAGAAAACGCTAGGAAGCCTCAGCAGGCCCTCCCCCCCCCCACTTTGCCGAGAGACTTCCCATTAACCCATCTTCTTCCTTCTCAGAAGCTGCTGTGAATTTCCAGCCGTGCTTAGTACTCAGATTCTCACAATGTAGCTTTTTTTTTTATCGTTCCTTCTCGGGACGTGGGCCTCGCTGGCAAGGCCGGCATTTATTGACCCATTCCCCAGTTGCCCTGAGTTCGATACGGCCGAGTGGTTTCGCTTCAGAGGGCAGTTAAGAGTCACCCACGCTGGTGTGGGGGCTGGAGTCACATATAGGCCCAGAACCAGGGCAGGGTTCCCTCCCTTAAAGGGACGTCAGTGAACCAAAAGGGTTTTCCCCACAATCCAACACTTTTACCGAGGCCAGCTTTTTTATTTGCAGATTTTTAAAAACTGAATTCAAATTTTCAAACTTGCCAGGGTGGGATTTGAACTTGCGTTCTCTGGATTAATCGTCCCGGCCTCTGGATTACGGGTCCAGTAACACAGCCGTATCCAACCCGCACTTGTGCTCGGAGTCCGTTTTTTTGTTCGTGAAGTGCTGTGAGGCATTTTTTTCTACGTTAAATGTCAGCTTGGCTCAGTTGGTGCCGCTCAACAGGACCGTGTTTTAGGCCACACTCGGAGCACCCTGCGCCGTTCTGGTCTCCGCACGACAAAAGGCGATATCGAACCACTGGAGAAAGTGCAGAAAAGATTTACGAGGACGTTACCAGAATTGAGGGGATAAAACCATCAGGAAAGTTTGAACAGGCTGGGGCTCTTTTCTCTGAAAATGAGACGAAGAGGGGACCAGATAGAGGCCTTTAAAAAATTATGAAGGGGTTCGATTGTGGAGAACCTTTCTTTCTTATTCGTTCATGGGATGCGGGCGTCGCTGGCGAGGCCGGCATTTATTGCCCATCCCTAATTGCCCTTGAGAAGGTGGTGGTGAGCCGCCTTCTTGAACCGTTGCAGTCCGTGTGGTGACGGTTCTCCCACAGTGCTGTTAGGAAGGGAGTTCCAGGATTTTGACCCAGCGACGATGAAGGAACGGCCGATATATTTCCAAGTCGGGATGGTGTGTGACTTGGAGGGGAACGTGCAGGTGGTGTTGTTCCCATGTGCCTGCTGCCCTTGTCCTTCTAGGTGGTAGAGGTCGCGGGTTTGGGAGGTGCTGTCGAAGAAGCCTTGGCGAGTTGCTGCAGTGCATCCTGTGGATGGCGCACACTTGTTGGTAAGTCCAGAACAGGGGGGTATAAAAATAAGATGGTCACTAACTGATCAGATAAAGAAATTAGGAGGAATTTCTTTATGCTGAGAGTGTGGAACTCACTGCCACATGGAGTGGATGAAGGAGATAGCATAGATGCATTTAAAGGGAGGCTTGATGCTTACATGAGGGAGAAAGAAACAGAGGGATGTGGGGGGCAGGGTGGGATGAGGCAATTCGAGTGGGAGGAGGCTCGTGTGGAGCATAAACACCGGCAGTTGGGTCAAATGGCCTGTTTCTGAGCTGTCGATTCATTGTAATTCTATGTAACCTGAGCAGATAATCCAGGCTGACACTTTCCGATGAGATGTTAAACCGAGGGCCCGTCTGCCCCTCTCGGGTGGACGTAAAAGATCCCACGGCCTCTACTTTGAAGAAAAGCAGGGGGAGATCGTCCCGGTGTCCTGGGCCAATATTTATCCCTTAACCAATGCAACCAAAAAATCAGATTGTCTGGTCACTTATCCTAATTTGCGGGATCTTGCTGTGCGCACATTGACTGCTGCGTTTCCCTACATTACAATAGTGGCTACACTTCAAAAGTAATTCACTTTGGTACCTCCTGAGGATATGATAAAGTGTTATATAAGGAAGTCTTTCTTTCTTTAAAAGTACTATATAAAAGCAGGGTTGTTCAGAGTGTCTGTGTGTACCTGTCATTGTATCTGTGTACATAAGAACATAAGAAATAGGAGCAGGAGGAGGCCAATCGGCCCCTCGAGCCTGCTCCGCCATTTAATAAGATCATGGCTGATCTGATCCTAACCTCAAATCTAAATTCATGTCCAATTTCCTGCCCGCTCCCCGTAACCCCTAATTCCCTTTACATGTCTGTACATATGCGCGTGCATGTCTCTATTTGCAAGTGTGTGTGCGTGCGTCTGTATATGTGTGTGCGTAGGTCTCTATTTGCATGTGTGTGTCCCTGTCTGTACATATGTGTCTTTGTGTGTGTATGTCTGTATTTGCATGTGTGTGTGTGTATGTCTGTTTCTGTGTGTGTGTTTGTCTGTCTATCTGTCGCTGTGTGTGTGTGTGTGTTTTTTTTAATTCGTTCACGGGATGTGGGCGTCGCTGGCGAGGCCGGCATTTATTGCCCATCCCTAATTGCCCTCGAGAAGGTGGTGGTGAGCCGCCTTCTTGAACCGCTGCAGTCCGTGTGGTGACGGTTCTCCCACAGTGCTGTTAGGAAGGGAGTTCCAGGATTTTGACCCAGCGACGATGAAGGAACGGCCGATATATTTCCAAGTCGGGATGGTGTGTGACTTGGAGGGGAACGTGTGTATGAGAGTGTGTCCCTCTGTGTGTGTGTGTGTGTGTGTGTGTGTATGAGAGTGTGTCCCTGTGTGTGTGTGTGTGTGTGTATGAGAGTGTGTCCCTGTGTGTGTGTGTGTGTGTGTGTGTATGAGAGTGTGTCCCTCTGTGTGTGTGTGTGTGTGTGTGTGTATGAGAGTGTGTCCCTCTGTGTGTGTGTGTGTGTGTGTGTGTATGAGAGTGTGTCCCTCTGTGTGTGTGTATGAGAGTGTGTCCCTCTGTGTGTGTGTGTGTGTATGAGAGTGTGTCCCTCTGTGTGTGTGTGTGTGTGTGTGTGTGTATGAGAGTGTGTCCCTCTGTGTGTGTGTGTGTGTATGAGAGTGTGTCCCTCTGTGTGTGTGTGTGTGTGTGTGTATGAGAGTGTGTCCCTCTGTGTGTGTGTGTGTGTGTGTGTATGAGAGTGTGTCCCTCTGTGTGTGTGTATGAGAGTGTGTCCCTCTGTGTGTGTGCGTGTGTATGAGAGTGTGTCCCTCTGTGTGTGTGTGTGTGTGTGTGTGTATGAGAGTGTGTCCCTCTGTGTGTGTGTGTGTGTATGAGAGTGTGTCCCTCTGTGTGTGTGTGTATGAGAGTGTGTCCCTCTGTGTGTGTGTGTGTGTGTGTGTATGAGAGTGTGTCCCTCTGTGTGTGTGTGTGTGTGTGTATGAGAGTGTGTCCCTCTGTGTGTGTGTGTGTGTGTGTGTGTATGAGAGTGTGTCCCTCTGTGTGTGTGTGTGTGTGTATGAGAGTGTGTCCCTCTGTGTGTGTGTGTGTGTGTGTGTGTATGAGAGTGTGTCCCTCTGTGTGTGTGTGTGTATGAGAGTGTGTCCCTCAGTGTGTGTGTGTGTGTGTGTGTGTATGAGAGTGTGTCCCTCTGTGTGTGTGTGTGTGTGTATGAGAGTGTGTCCCTCTGTGTGTGTGTGTGTGTGTGTGTATGAGAGTGTGTCCCTCTGTGTGTGTATGAGAGTGTGTCCCTCTGTGTGTGTGTGTGTGTGTGTGCGTGTGTATGAGAGTGTGTCCCTCTGTGTGTGTGTGTGTGTGTGTGTATGAGAGTGTGTCCCTCTGTGTGTGTATGAGAGTGTGTCCCTCTGTGTGTGTGTGTGTGTGTGTGTGTGTGTGTGTATGAGAGTGTGTCCCTCTGTGTGTGTGTGTGTGTATGAGAGTGTGTCCCTCTGTGTGTGTGTGTGTGTGTGTGTATGAGAGTGTGTCCCTCTGTGTGTGTGTGTGTGTGTGTGTATGAGAGTGTGTCCCTGTGTGTGTGTATGAGAGTGTGTCCCTCTGTGTGTGTGTGTGTGTGTGTGTATGAGAGTGTGTCCCTGTGTGTGTGTGTGTGTGTGTGTATGAGAGTGTGTCCCTCTGTGTGTGTGTGTGTGTGTGTATGAGAGTGTGTCCCTGTGTGTGTGTATGAGAGTGTGTCCCTCTGTGTGTGTGTGTGTGTGTGTATGAGAGTGTGTCCCTGTGTGTGTGTGTGTGTGTATGAGAGTGTGTCCCTCTGTGTGTGTGTGTGTGTGTGTATGAGAGTGTGTCCCTCTGTGTGTGTGTGTGTGTGTATGAGAGTGTGTCCCTGTGTGTGTGTATGAGAGTGTGTCCCTCTGTGTGTGTGTGTATGAGAGTGTGTCCCTCTGTGTGTGTGTGTGTGTGTGTGTATGAGAGTGTGTCCCTGTGTGTGTGTATGAGAGTGTGTCCCTCTGTGTGTGTGTGTGTGTGTGTGTATGAGAGTGTGTCCCTGTGTGTGTGTGTGTGTGTGTGTATGAGAGTGTGTCCCTCTGTGTGTGTGTGTGTGTGTGTATGAGAGTGTGTCCCTCTGTGTGTGTGTGTGTGTGTATGAGAGTGTGTCCCTGTGTGTGTGTGTGTGTGTGTGTGTATGAGAGTGTGTCCCTGTGTGTGTGTGTGTGTATGAGAGTGTGTCCCTGTGTGTGTGTGTGTGTGTGTATGAGAGTGTGTCCCTCTGTGTGTGTGTGCGTGTGTGTATGAGAGTGTGTCCCTGTGTGTGTGTGTGTGTATGAGAGTGTGTCCCTGTGTGTGTGTGTGTGTGTGTATGAGAGTGTGTCCCTGTGTGTGTGTGTATGAGAGTGTGTCCCTGTGTGTGTGTGTGTGTGTGTGTATGAGAGTGTGTCCCTGTGTGTGTGTGTGTGTGTGTGTATGAGAGTGTGTCCCTCTGTGTGTGTGTGTGTGTATGAGAGTGTGTCCCTCTGTGTGTGTGTATGAGAGTGTGTCCCTGTGTGTGTGTGTGTGTGTGTATGAGAGTGTGTCCCTGTGTGTGTGTGTATGAGAGTGTGTCCCTGTGTGTGTGTGTGTGTGTATGAGAGTGTGTCCCTGTGTGTGTGTGTGCGTGTGTATGAGAGTGTGTCCCTGTGTGTGTGTGTGTATGAGAGTGTGTCCCTGTGTGTGTGTGTGTATGAGAGTGTGTCCCTCTGTGTGTGTGTGTGTATGAGAGTGTGTCCCTGTGTGTGTGTGTGTGTGTGTGTGTATGAGAGTGTGTCCCTGTGTGTGTGTGTGTATGAGAGTGTGTCCCTCTGTGTGTGTGTGTGTATGAGAGTGTGTCCCTGTGTGTGTGTGTGTGTGTGTGTGTATGAGAGTGTGTCCCTGTGTGTGTGTGTATGAGAGTGTGTCCCTGTGTGTGTGTGTATGAGAGTGTGTCCCTGTGTGTGTGTGTGTGTATGAGAGTGTGTCCCTGTGTGTGTGTGTGTGTGTGTATGAGAGTGTGTCCCTGTGTGTGTGTGTGTGTATGAGAGTGTGTCCCTGTGTGTGTGTGTGTGTGTGTATGAGAGTGTGTCCCTGTGTGTGTGTGTATGAGAGTGTGTCCCTGTGTGTGTGTGTATGAGAGTGTGTCCCTGTGTGTGTGTGTATGAGAGTGTGTCCCTGTGTGTGTGTGTATGAGAGTGTGTCCCTGTGTGTGTGTGTATGAGAGTGTGTCCCTGTGTGTGTGTGTGTGTGTATGAGAGTGTGTCCCTGTGTGTGTGTGTGCGTGTGTATGAGAGTGTGTCCCTGTGTGTGTGTGTGTATGAGAGTGTGTCCCTCTGTGTGTGTGTGTGTATGAGAGTGTGTCCCTGTGTGTGTGTGTGTGTGTGTATGAGAGTGTGTCCCTCTGTGTGTGTGTGTGTGTGTGTATGAGAGTGTGTCCCTCTGTGTGTGTGTGTGTATGAGAGTGTGTCCCTCTGTGTGTGTGTGTGTATGAGAGTGTGTCCCTCTGTGTGTGTGTGTGTGTGTGTATGAGAGTGTGTCCCTGTGTGTGTGTGTATGAGAGTGTGTCCCTGTGTGTGTGTGTGTATGAGAGTGTGTCCCTGTGTGTGTGTGTATGAGAGTGTGTCCCTGTGTGTGTGTGTGTATGAGAGTGTGTCCCTGTGTGTGTGTGTATGAGAGTGTGTCCCTCTGTGTGTGTGTGTGTGTATGAGAGTGTGTCCCTGTGTGTGTGTGTGTGTGTGTGTATGAGAGTGTGTCCCTGTGTGTGTGTGTGTGTGTGTATGAGAGTGTGTCCCTCTGTGTGTGTGTGTGTGTGTATGAGAGTGTGTCCCTCTGTGTGTGTGTGTGTATGAGAGTGTGTCCCTGTGTGTGTGTGTGTGTGTGTATGAGAGTGTGTCCCTCTGTGTGTGTGTGTGTGTGTATGAGAGTGTGTCCCTCTGTGTGTGTGTGTGTATGAGAGTGTGTCCCTCTGTGTGTGTGTGTGTGTGTATGAGAGTGTGTCCCTGTGTGTGTGTGTGTGTATGAGAGTGTGTCCCTGTGTGTGTGTGTGTATGAGAGTGTGTCCCTGTGTGTGTGTGTGTGTATGAGAGTGTGTCCCTCTGTGTGTGTGTGTGTGTGTGTGTATGAGAGTGTGTCCCTCTGTGTGTGTGTGTGTGTATGAGAGTGTGTCCCTCTGTGTGTGTGTGGGTGTGTGTATGAGAGTGTGTCCCTCTGTGTGTGTGTGTGTGTATGAGAGTGTGTCCCTCTGTGTGTGTGTGTGTGTGTGTATGAGAGTGTGTCCCTGTGTGTGTGTGTGTGTGTGTGTATGAGAGTGTGTCCCTCTGTGTGTGTGTGGGTGTGTGTATGAGAGTGTGTCCCTCTGTGTGTGTGTGTGTGTGTGTGTGTATGAGAGTGTGTCCCTGTGTGTGTGTGTGTGTATGAGAGTGTGTCCCTCTGTGTGTGTGTGTGTGTATGAGAGTGTGTCCCTGTGTGTGTGTGTGTGTGAGAGTGTGTCCCTCTGTGTGTGTGTGTGTGTGTGTATGAGAGTGTGTCCCTGTGTGTGTGTGTGTGTGTGTGTATGAGAGTGTGTCCCTCTGTGTGTGTGTCGGTGTGTGTGTATGAGAGTGTGTCCCTCTGTGTGTGTGTGTGTATGAGAGTGTGTCCCTGTGTGTGTGTGTGTGTGTGTATGAGAGTGTGTCCCTCTGTGTGTGTGTGTGTATGAGAGTGTGTCCCTGTGTGTGTGTGTGTGTATGAGAGTGTGTCCCTCTGTGTGTGTGTGTGTGTGTGTGTGTATGAGAGTGTGTCCCTCTGTGTGTGTCTGTGTGTGTGTGTGTGTATGAGAGTGTGTCCCTGTGTGTGTGTGTGTGTGTGTATGAGAGTGTGTCCCTGTGTGTGTGTGTGTGTGTGTGTGTGTGTATATGAGAGTGTGTCCCTGTGTGTGTGTGTATGAGAGTGTGTCCCTGTGTGTGTGTGTGTGTGTGTGTGTGTGTGTATGAGAGTGTGTCCCTGTGTGTGTGTGTGTGTGTGTGTATGAGAGTGTGTCCCTGTGTGTGTGTGTGTGTGTGTGTATGAGAGTGTGTCCCTGTGTGTGTGTGTGTGTGTGTGTGTATGAGAGTGTGTCCCTGTGTGTGTGTGTGTGTGTGTGTATGAGAGTGTGTCCCTGTGTGTGTGTGTATGAGAGTGTGTCCCTGTGTGTGTGTGTGTGTGTGTGTGTGTATGAGAGTGTGTCCCTCTGTGTGTGTGTGTGTGTGTGTGTATGAGAGTGTGTCCCTCTGTGTGTGTGTGTGTGTGTGTGTATGAGAGTGTGTCCCTCTGTGTGTGTGTGTGTATGAGAGTGTGTCCCTCTGTGTGTGTGTGTGTATGAGAGTGTGTCCCTCTGTGTGTGTGTATGAGAGTGTGTCCCTCTGTGTGTGTGTGTGTGTGTATAAGAGTGTGTCCCTCTGTGTGTGTGTGTGTGTATGAGAGTGTGTCCGTGTGTGTGTGTGTGTGTGTGTGTATGAGAGTGTGTCCCTGTGTGTGTGTGTGTGTGTGTATGAGAGTGTGTCCCTGTGTGTGTGTGTGTGTGTGTGTATGAGAGTGTGTCCCTGTGTGTGTGTGTGTGTGTGTATGAGAGTGTGTCCCTGTGTGTGTGTGTGTGTGTGTATGAGAGTGTGTCCCTCTGTGTGTGTGTGTGTGTGTGTGTGTGTGTATGAGAGTGTGTCCCTGTGTGTGTGTGTGTGTGTGTGTATGAGAGTGTGTCCCTCTGTGTGTGTGTGTGTATGAGAGTGTGTCCCTGTGTGTGTGTGTGTGTGTGTGTGTATGAGAGTGTGTCCCTCTGTGTGTGTGTGTGTGTGTGTGTATGAGAGTGTGTCCCTCTGTGTGTGTGTGTGTGTGTGTGTATGAGAGTGTGTCCCTGTGTGTGTGTGTGTGTGTGTGTATGAGAGTGTGTCCCTCTGTGTGTGTGTGTGTGTGCGTGTGTATGAGAGTGTGTCCCTCTGTGTGTGTGTGTGTGTGTATGAGAGTGTGTCCCTCTGTGTGTGTGTGTGTGTGTATGAGAGTGTGTCCCTCTGTGTGTGTGTGTGTGTGTATGAGAGTGTGTCCCTCTGTGTGTGTGTGTGTGTGTGTATGAGAGTGTGTCCCTGTGTGTGTGTGTGTGTGTGTGTGTATGAGAGTGTGTCCCTCTGTGTGTGTGTGTGTGTGTGTGTGTATGAGAGTGTGTCCCTGTGTGTGTGTGTGTGTGTGTGTGTGTGTATGAGAGTGTGTCCCTGTGTGTGTGTGCGTGTGTGTATGAGAGTGTGTCCCTGTGTGTGTGTGTGTGTGTGTGTATGAGAGTGTGTCCCTGTGTGTGTGTGTGTGTGTGTGTATGAGAGTGTGTCCCTGTGTGTGTGTGTGTGTGTGTGTGTATGAGAGTGTGTCCCTGTGTGTGTGTGTGTGTGTGTGTGTATGAGAGTGTGTCCCTGTGTGTGTGTGTGTGTGTGTGTATGAGAGTGTGTCCCTGTGTGTGTGTGTGTGTGTGTGTATGAGAGTGTGTCCCTCTGTGTGTGTGTGTGTGTGTATGAGAGTGTGTCCCTGTGTTTGTGTGTGTGTGTGTATGAGAGTGTGTCCCTCTGTGTGTGTGTGTGTGTGTGTATGAGAGTGTGTCCCTGTGTGTGTGTGTGTGTGTATGAGAGTGTGTCCCTGTGTGTGTGTGTATGAGAGTGTGTCCCTGTGTGTGTGTGTGTGTGTGTGTATGAGAGTGTGTCCCTGTGTGTGTGTGTGCGTGTGTATGAGAGTGTGTCCCTCTGTGTGTGTGTGTGTGTGTATGAGAGTGTGTCCCTGTGTGTGTGTGTGTGTGTGTATGAGAGTGTGTCCCTCTGTGTGTGTGTGTGTGTGTATGAGAGTGTGTCACTGTGTGTGTGTGTATGAGAGTGTGTCCCTGTGTGTGTGTGTGTGTGTGTGTGTGTGTATGAGAATGTGTCCCTGTGTGTGTGTGTATGAGAGTGTGTCCCTGTGTGTGTGTGTGTGTGTGTGTATGAGAGTGTGTCCCTCTGTGTGTGTGTGTGTGTGTGTGTATGAGAGTGTGTCCCTCTGTGTGTGTGTGTGTATGAGAGTGTGTCCCTGTGTGTGTGTGTGTGTATGAGAGTGTGTCCCTCTGTGTGTGTGTGTGTGTGTGTGTGTATGAGAGTGTGTCCCTCTGTGTGTGTCTGTGTGTGTGTGTGTGTATGAGAGTGTGTCCCTGTGTGTGTGTGTGTGTGTGTATGAGAGTGTGTCCCTGTGTGTGTGTGTGTGTGTGTGTGTGTATATGAGAGTGTGTCCCTGTGTGTGTGTGTATGAGAGTGTGTCCCTGTGTGTGTGTGTGTGTGTGTGTGTATGAGAGTGTGTCCCTGTGTGTGTGTGTGTGTGTGTGTATGAGAGTGTGTCCCTGTGTGTGTGTGTGTGTGTGTGTATGAGAGTGTGTCCCTGTGTGTGTGTGTGTGTGTGTGTGTATGAGAGTGTGTCCCTGTGTGTGTGTGTGTGTGTGTGTATGAGAGTGTGTCCCTGTGTGTGTGTGTATGAGAGTGTGTCCCTGTGTGTGTGTGTGTGTGTGTGTGTGTGTATGAGAGTGTGTCCCTCTGTGTGTGTGTGTGTGTGTGTGTGTGTATGAGAGTGTGTCCCTCTGTGTGTGTGTGTGTGTGTGTGTGTATGAGAGTGTGTCCCTCTGTGTGTGTGTGTGTATGAGAGTGTGTCCCTCTGTGTGTGTGTGTGTGTATGAGAGTGTGTCCGTGTGTGTGTGTGTGTGTGTGTGTGTATGAGAGTGTGTCCCTGTGTGTGTGTGTGTGTGTGTATGAGAGTGTGTCCCTGTGTGTGTGTGTGTGTGTGTGTATGAGAGTGTGTCCCTGTGTGTGTGTGTGTGTGTGTGTATGAGAGTGTGTCCCTGTGTGTGTGTGTATGAGAGTGTGTCCCTCTGTGTGTGTGTATGAGAGTGTGTCCCTCTGTGTGTGTGTGTGTGTGTATAAGAGTGTGTCCCTCTGTGTGTGTGTGTGTGTATGAGAGTGTGTCCGTGTGTGTGTGTGTGTGTGTGTGTATGAGAGTGTGTCCCTGTGTGTGTGTGTGTGTGTGTATGAGAGTGTGTCCCTGTGTGTGTGTGTGTGTGTGTGTATGAGAGTGTGTCCCTGTGTGTGTGTGTGTGTGTGTGTATGAGAGTGTGTCCCTGTGTGTGTGTGTGTGTGTGTGTATGAGAGTGTGTCCCTGTGTGTGTGTGTGTGTGTGTGTATGAGAGTGTGTCCCTCTGTGTGTGTGTGTGTGTGTGTGTGTGTATGAGAGTGTGTCCCTGTGTGTGTGTGTGTGTGTGTGTATGAGAGTGTGTCCCTCTGTGTGTGTGTGTGTATGAGAGTGTGTCCCTGTGTGTGTGTGTGTGTGTGTGTGTATGAGAGTGTGTCCCTCTGTGTGTGTGTGTGTGTGTGTGTATGAGAGTGTGTCCCTCTGTGTGTGTGTGTGTGTGTGTGTATGAGAGTGTGTCCCTGTGTGTGTGTGTGTGTATGAGAGTGTGTCCCTCTGTGTGTGTGTGTGTGTGCGTGTGTATGAGAGTGTGTCCCTCTGTGTGTGTGTGTGTGTGTGTGTATGAGAGTGTGTCCCTCTGTGTGTGTGTGTGTGTGTATGAGAGTGTGTCCCTCTGTGTGTGTGTGTGTGTGTATGAGAGTGTGTCCCTCTGTGTGTGTGTGTGTGTGTGTATGAGAGTGTGTCCCTGTGTGTGTGTGTGTGTGTGTGTGTATGAGAGTGTGTCCCTCTGTGTGTGTGTGTGTGTGTGTGTATGAGAGTGTGTCCCTGTGTGTGTGTGTGTGTGTGTGTGTGTGTATGAGAGTGTGTCCCTGTGTGTGTGTGCGTGTGTGTATGAGAGTGTGTCCCTGTGTGTGTGTGTGTGTGTGTGTATGAGAGTGTGTCCCTGTGTGTGTGTGTGTGTGTGTATGAGAGTGTGTCCCTGTGTGTGTGTGTGTGTGTGTGTGTATGAGAGTGTGTCCCTGTGTGTGTGTGTGTGTGTGTGTGTATGAGAGTGTGTCCCTGTGTGTGTGTGTGTGTGTGTGTATGAGAGTGTGTCCCTGTGTGTGTGTGTGTGTGTGTGTATGAGAGTGTGTCCCTCTGTGTGTGTGTGTGTGTGTATGAGAGTGTGTCCCTGTGTTTGTGTGTGTGTGTGTATGAGAGTGTGTCCCTCTGTGTGTGTGTGTGTGTGTGTATGAGAGTGTGTCCCTGTGTGTGTGTGTGTGTGTATGAGAGTGTGTCCCTGTGTGTGTGTGTATGAGAGTGTGTCCCTGTGTGTGTGTGTGCGTGTGTATGAGAGTGTGTCCCTGTGTGTGTGTGTGTGTGTGTATGAGAGTGTGTCACTGTGTGTGTGTGTATGAGAGTGTGTCCCTGTGTGTGTGTGTGTGTGTGTGTGTGTGTGTATGAGAGTGTGTCCCTGTGTGTGTGTGTGTGTGTGTGTGTGTGTATGAGAATGTGTCCCTCTGTGTGTGTGTGTGTGTGTGTGTGTATGAGAGTGTGTCCCTCTGTGTGTGTGTGTGTGTGTGTGTGTATGAGAGTGTGTCCCTGTGTGTGTGTGTGCGTGTGTATGAGAGTGTGTCCCTCTGTGTGTGTGTGTGTGTGTATGAGAGTGTGTCACTGTGTGTGTGTGTATGAGAGTGTGTCCCTGTGTGTGTGTGTGTGTGTGTGTGTGTGTATGAGAATGTGTCCCTGTGTGTGTGTGTATGAGAGTGTGTCCCTGTGTGTGTGTGTGTGTGTGTGTATGAGAGTGTGTCCCTCTGTGTGTGTGTGTGTGTGTGTATGAGAGTGTGTCCCTGTGTGTGTGTGTGTATGAGAGTGTGTCCCTGTGTGTGTGTGTGTGTGTGTGTGTATGAGAGTGTGTCCCTCTGTGTGTGTGTGTGTATGAGAGTGTGTCCCTCTGTGTGTGTGTGTGTATGAGAGTGTGTCCCTGTGTGTGTGTGTATGAGAGTGTGTCCCTCTGTGTGTGCGTGTGTGTGTATGAGAGTGTGTCCCTCTGTGTGTGTGTGTGTATGAGAGTGTGTCCGTGTGTGTGTGTGTGTGTGTATGAGAGTGTGTCCCTCTGTGTGTGTGTGTGTATGAGAGTGTGTCCCTGTGTGTGTGTGTGTGTATGAGAGTGTGTCCCTGTGTGTGTGCGTGTGTGTGTATGAGAGTGTGTCCCTCTGTGTGTGTGTGTGTGTATGAGAGTGTGTCCCTGTGTGTGTGTGTGTGTGTATGAGAGTGTGTCCCTGTGTGTGTGTGTGTGTGTGTGTATGAGAATGTGTCCCTCTGTGTGTGTGTGTGTGTGTGTGTATGAGAGTGTGTCCCTCTGTGTGTGTGTGTGTGTGTGTGTATGAGAGTGTGTCCCTGTGTGTGTGTGTGTGTGTGTGTATGAGAATGTGTCCCTCTGTGTGTGTGTGTGTGTGTGTGTATGAGAGTGTGTCCCTCTGTGTGTGTGTGTGTGTGTGTGTATGAGAGTGTGTCCCTGTGTGTGTGTGTGTGTGTGTATGAGAGTGTGTCCCTCTGTGTGTGTGTGTGTGTGTGTATGAGAGTGTGTCCCTCTGTGTGTGTGTGTGTGTGTATGAGAGTGTGTCCCTCTGTGTGTGTGTGGGTGTGTGTATGAGAGTGTGTCCCTCTGTGTGTGTGTGTGTGTGTGTATGAGAGTGTGTCCCTGTGTGTGTGTGTGTGTGTGTGTATGAGAGTGTGTCCCTCTGTGTGTGTGTGTGTGTATGAGAGTGTGTCCCTGTGTGTGTGTGTGTGTGTGTGTATGAGAGTGTGTCCCTCTGTGTGTGTGTGTGTGTGTGTGTGTATGAGAGTGTGTCCCTGTGTGTGTGTGTGTGTGTGTGTATGAGAGTGTGTCCCTCTGTGTGTGTGTCGGTGTGTGTATGAGAGTGTGTCCCTGTGTGTGTGTGTGTGTGTGTATGAGAGTGTGTCCCTCTGTGTGTGTGTGTGTGTATGAGAGTGTGTCCCTGTGTGTGTGTGTGTGTATGAGAGTGTGTCCCTCTGTGTGTGTGTGTGTGTGTGTGTGTGTGTGTATGAGAGTGTGTCCCTCTGTGTGTGTGTGTCTGTGTGTGTATGAGAGTGTGTCCCTGTGTGTGTGTGTGTGTGTGTGTATGAGAGTGTGTCCCTGTGTGTGTGTGTGTGTGTGTATGAGAGTGTGTCCCTGTGTGTGTGTGTGTGTGTGTGTGTGTATGAGAGTGTGTCCCTGTGTGTGTGTGTGTGTATGAGAGTGTGTCCCTGTGTGTGTGTGTATGAGAGTGTGTCCCTGTGTGTGTGTGTGTGTGTGTGTATGAGAGTGTGTCCCTGTGTGTGTGTGTGTGTGTATGAGAGTGTGTCCCTGTGTGTGTGTGTGTGTGTGTGTGTGTATGAGAGTGTGTCCCTGTGTGTGTGTGTGTGTGTGTGTGTATGAGAGTGTGTCCCTGTGTGTGTGTGTGTGTGTGTGTATGAGAGTGTGTCCCTGTGTGTGTGTGTATGAGAGTGTGTCCCTGTGTGTGTGTGTGTGTGTGTGTGTATGAGAGTGTGTCCCTCTGTGTGTGTGTGTGTGTATGAGAGTGTGTCCCTCTGTGTGTGTGTGTGTGTGTGTATGAGAGTGTGTCCCTCTGTGTGTGTGTGTGTATGAGAGTGTGTCCCTCTGTGTGTGTGTGTATGAGAGTGTGTCCCTCTGTGTGTGTGTATGAGAGTGTGTCCCTCTGTGTGTGTGTGTGTGTGTGTATAAGAGTGTGTCCCTCTGTGTGTGTGTGTGTGTATGAGAGTGTGTCCCTGTGTGTGTGTGTGTGTGTGTGTATGAGAGTGTGTCCCTGTGTGTGTGTGTGTGTGTATGAGAGTGTGTCCCTGTGTGTGTGTGTGTGTGTGTGTATGAGAGTGTGTCCCTCTGTGTGTGTGTGTGTGTGTGTATGAGAGTGTGTCCCTGTGTGTGTGTGTGTGTGTGTGTATGAGAGTGTGTCCCTCTGTGTGTGTGTGTGTGTGTATGAGAGTGTGTCCCTGTGTGTGTGTGTGTTTGTGTGTATGAGAGTGTGTCCCTCTGTGTGTGTGTGTGTGTGTGTATGAGAGTGCGTCCCTCTGTGTGTGTGTGTGTGTGTGTGTGTATGAGAGTGTGTCCCTGTGTGTGTGTGTGTGTGTGTGTATGAGAGTGTGTCCCTCTGTGTGTGTGTGTGTGTGTGTATGAGAGTTTGTCCCTGTGTGTGTGTGTGTGTGTGTGTGTATGAGAGTGTGTCCCTCTGTGTGTGTGTGTGTGTGTGTGTATGAGAGTGTGTCCCTCTGTGTGTGTGTGTGTGTGTGTGTATGAGAGTGTGTCCCTGTGTGTGTGTGTGTGTGTGTGTGTATGAGAGTGTGTCCCTCTGTGTGTGTGTGTGTGTGTGTGTGTATTAGAGTGTGTCCCTCTGTGTGTGTGTGTGTGTGTGTATGAGAGTGTGTCCCTCTGTGTGTGTGTGTGTGTGTGTATGAGAGTGTGTCCCTCTGTGTGTGTGTGTGTGTGTGTGTGTATGAGAGTGTGTCCCTGTGTGTGTGTGTGTGTGTGTATGAGAGTGTGTCCCTGTGTGTGTGTGTGTGTGTGTGTATGAGAGTGTGTCCCTGTGTGTGTGTGTGTGTGTGTGTATGAGAGTGTGTCCCTGTGTGTGTGTGTGTGTGTGTTTGTGTATGAGAGTGTGTCCCTGTGTGTGTGTGTGTGTGTGTATGAGAGTGTGTCCCTGTGTGTGTGTGTGTGTGTGTGTATGAGAGTGTGTCCCTGTGTGTGTGTGTGTGTTTGTGTATGAGAGTGTGTCCCTCTGTGTGTGTGTGTGTATGAGAGTGTGTCCCCCTGTGTGTGTGTGTGTGTGTGTGTATGAGAGTGTGTCCCTGTGTGTGTGTGTGTGTGTGTATGAGAGTGTGTCCCTGTGTGTGTGTGTGTGTGTGTGTGTATGAGAGTGTGTCCCTCTGTGTGTGTGTGTGTATGTGTATGAGAGTGTGTCCCTGTGTGTGTGTGTGTGTGTGTGTATGAGAGTGTGTCCCTCTGTGTGTGTGTGTGTGTGTATGAGAGTGTGTCTGTGTGTGTGTGTGTGTGTGTATGAGAGTGTGTCCCTCTGTGTGTGTGTGTGTGTGTGTGTATGTATGAGAGTGTGTCCCTGTGTGTGTGTGTGCGTGTGTATGAGAGTGTGTCCCTGTGTGTGTGTGTGTATGAGAGTGTGTCCCTCTGTGTGTGTGTGTGTGTGTGTATGAGAGTGTGTCCCTCTGTGTGTGTGTGTGTGTGTGTATGAGAGTGTGTCCCTCTGTGTGTGTGTGTGTGTGTGTATGAGAGTGTGTCCCTGTGTGTGTGTGTGTGTGTGTATGAGAGTGTGTCCCTGTGTGTGTGTGTGTATGAGAGTGTGTCCCTGTGTGTGTGTGTGTGTGTATGAGAGTGTGTCCCTCTGTGTGTGTGTGTGTGTGTATGAGAGTGTGTCCCTCTGTGTGTGTGTGTGTGTGTGTATGAGAGTGTGTCCCTGTGTGTGTGTGTGTATGAGAGTGTGTCCCTGTGTGTGTGTGTGTGTGTGTGCATGAGAGTGTGTCCCTGTTTGTGTGTGTGTGTGTGTGTGTGTATGAGAGTGTGTCCCTCTGTGTGTGTGTGTGTGTGTGCATGAGAGTGTGTCCCTGTTTGTGTGTGTGTGTGTGTGTGTGTATGAGAGTGTGTCCCTGTGTGTGTGTGCGTGTGTGTATGAGAGTGTGTCCCTGTGTGTGTGTGTGTGTGTGTGTGTATGAGAGTGTGTCCCTGTGTGTGTGTGTGTGTGTGTATGAGAGTGTGTCCCCCGTGTGTGTGTGTGTGTGTGTATGAGAGTGTGTCCCTGTGTGTGTGTGTGTGTGTGTGTATGAGAGTGTGTCCCTGTGTGTGTGTGTGTGTGTGTGTATGAGAGTGTGTCCCTGTGTGTGTGTGTGTGTGTGTGTATGAGAGTGTGTCCCTGTGTGTGTGTGTGTGTGTGTGTGTATGAGAGTGTGTCCCTCTGTGTGTGTGTGTGTGTGTATGAGAGTGTGTCCCTGTGTTTGTGTGTGTGTGTGTATGAGAGTGTGTCCCTCTGTGTGTGTGTGTGTGTGTGTATGAGAGTGTGTCCCTGTGTGTGTGTGTGTGTGTATGAGAGTGTGTCCCTGTGTGTGTGTGTATGAGAGTGTGTCCCTGTGTGTGTGTGTGTGTGTGTGTGTATGAGAGTGTGTCCCTGTGTGTGTGTGTGCGTGTGTATGAGAGTGTGTCCCTCTGTGTGTGTGTGTGTGTGTATGAGAGTGTGTCCCTGTGTGTGTGTGTGTATGAGAGTGTGTCCCTCTGTGTGTGTCTGCGTGTGTATGAGAGTGTGTCCCTGTGTGTGTGTGTGTGTATGAGAGTGTGTCCCTCTGTGTGTGTGTGTGTGTATGTATGAGAGTGTGTCCCTGTGTGTGTGTGTGTGTGTGTGTGTGTATGAGAGTGTGTCCCTGTGTGTGTGTGTGTGTGTATGAGAGTGTGTCCCTGTGTGTGTGTGTATGAGAGTGTGTCCCTGTGTGTGTGTGTGTGTGTGTGTGTGTGTATGAGAGTGTGTCCCTGTGTGTGTGTGTGTGTGTGTGTATGAGAGTGTGTCCCTGTGTGTGTGTGTATGAGAGTGTGTCCCTGTGTGTGTGTGTGTGTGTGTGTGTATGAGAGTGTGTCCCTCTGTGTGTGTGTGTGTGTGTGTGTGTATGAGAGTGTGTCCCTGTGTGTGTGTGTGTGTGTGTGTGTATGAGAGTGTGTCCCTCTGTGTGTGTGTGTGTATGAGAGTGTGTCCCTCTGTGTGTGTGTGTGTATGAGAGTGTGTCCCTGTGTGTGTGTGTGTGTATGAGAGTGTGTCCCTCTGTGTGTGTGTGTGTATGAGAGTGTGTCCCTGTGTGTGTGTGTATGAGAGTGTGTCCCTCTGTGTGTGCGTGTGTGTGTATGAGAGTGTGTCCCTCTGTGTGTGTGTGTGTATGAGAGTGTGTCCCTGTGTGTGTATGAGAGTGTGTCCCTGTGTGTGTGAGTATGAGAGTGTGTCCCTCTGTGTGTGCGTGTGTGTGTATGAGAGTGTGTCCCTGTGTGTGTGTGTGTGTGTGTGTATGAGAGTGTGTCCCTGTGTGTGTGTGTGTGTGTATGAGAGTGTGTCCCTCTGTGTGTGTGTGTGTGTATGAGAGTGTGTCCCTGTGTGTGTGTGTGTGTGTGTATGAGAATGTGTCCCTCTGTGTGTGTGTGTGTGTGTGTATGAGAGTGTGTCCCTCTGTGTGTGTGTGTGTGTGTGTGTGTATGACAGTGTGTCCCTGTGTGTGTGTGTGTGTGTGTGTGTGTATGAGAGTGTGTCCCTCTGTGTGTGTGTGTGTGTGTGTATGAGAGTGTGTCCCTCTGTGTGTGTGTGTGTGTATGAGAGTGTGTCCCTCTGTGTGTGTGTGGGTGTGTGTATGAGAGTGTGTCCCTCTGTGTGTGTGTGTGTGTGTGTATGAGAGTGTGTCCCTGTGTGTGTGTGTGTGTGTGTATGAGAGTGTGTCCCTCTGTGTGTGTGTGTGTGTATGAGAGTGTGTCCCTGTGTGTGTGTGTGTGTGTGTGTATGAGAGTGTGTCCCTCTGTGTGTGTGTGTGTGTGTGTGTATGAGAGTGTGTCCCTGTGTGTGTGTGTGTGTGTGTGTATGAGAGTGTGTCCCTCTGTGTGTGTGTGTGTGTGTGTATGAGAGTGTGTCCCTCTGTGTGTGTGTGTGTGTATGAGAGTGTGTCCCTGTGTGTGTGTGTGTGTGTATGAGAGTGTGTCCCTGTGTGTGTGTGTGTGTGTGTATGAGAGTGTGTCCCTCTGTGTGTGTGTGTGTGTATGAGAGTGTGTCCCTGTGTGTGTGTGTGTGTGTGTGTGTATGAGAGTGTGTCCCTCTGTGTGTGTGTGTGTGTATGAGAGTGTGTCCCTGTGTGTGTGTGTGTGTATGAGAGTGTGTCCCTCTGTGTGTGTGTGTGTGTATGAGAGTGTGTCCCTGTGTGTGTGTGTGTGTATGAGAGTGTGTCCCTCTGTGTGTGTGTGTGTGTGTGTGTGTGTGTATGAGAGTGTGTCCCTCTGTGTGTGTGTGTCTGTGTGTGTATGAGAGTGTGTCCCTGTCTGTGTGTGTGTGTGTGTATGAGAGTGTGTCCCTGTGTGTGTGTGTGTGTGTGTGTATGAGAGTGTGTCCCTGTGTGTGTGTGTGTGTGTGTGTGTATGAGAGTGTGTCCCTGTGTGTGTGTGTGTGTATGAGAGTGTGTCCCTGTGTGTGTGTGCGTGTGTGTGTATGAGAGTGTGTCCCTGTGTGTGTGTGTGTGTCTATGAGAGTGTGTCCCTGTGTGTGTGTGTGTGTGTGTGTGTATGAGAGTGTGTCCCTGTGTGTGTGTGTGTGTGTGTGTGTGTGTATGAGAGTGTGTCCCTGTGTGTGTGTGTGTGTGTGTATGAGAGTGTGTCCCTGTGTGTGTGTGTATGAGAGTGTGTCCCTGTGTGTGTGTGTGTGTGTGTGTATGAGAGTGTGTCCCTCTGTGTGTGTGTGTGTGTATGAGAGTGTGTCCCTCTGTGTGTGTGTGTGTGTGTGTATGAGAGTGTGTCCCTCTGTGTGTGTGTGTGTATGAGAGTGTGTCCCTCTGTGTGTGTGTGTGTATGAGAGTGTGTCCCTCTGTGTGTGTGTATGAGAGTGTGTCCCTCTGTGTGTGTGTGTGTGTGTGTGTATAAGAGTGTGTCCCTCTGTGTGTGTGTGTGTGTATGAGAGTGTGTCCGTGTGTGTGTGTGTGTGTGTGTGTGTATGAGAGTGTGTCCCTGTGTGTGTGTGTGTGTGTGTGTGTATGAGAGTGTGTCCCTCTGTGTGTGTGTGTGTGTGTGTGTGTATGAGAGTGTGTCCCTGTGTGTGTGTGTGTGTGTGTGTGTATGAGAGTGTGTCCCTGTGTGTGTGTGTGTGTGTGTGTGTATGAGAGTGTGTCCCTCTGTGTGTGTGTGTGTGTGTATGAGAGTGTGTCCCTGTGTGTGTGTGTGTTTGTGTGTATGAGAGTGTGTCCCTCTGTGTGTGTGTGTGTGTGTGTATGAGAGTGTGTCCCTGTGTGTGTGTGTGTGTGTGTGTATGAGAGTGTGTCCCTCTGTGTGTGTGTGTGTGTGTATGACAGTGTGTCCCTGTGTGTGTGTGTGTTTGTGTGTATGAGAGTGTGTCCCTCTGTGTGTGTGTGTGTGTGTGTATGAGAGTGTGTCCCTCTGTGTGTGTGTGTGTGTGTGTGTATGAGAGTGTGTCCCTGTGTGTGTGTGTGTGTGTGTGTGTGTATGAGAGTGTGTCCCTCTGTGTGTGTGTGTGTGTGTGTATGAGAGTTTGTCCCTGTGTGTGTGTGTGTGTGTATGAGAGTGTGTCCCTCTGTGTGTGTGTGTGTGTATGAGAGTGTGTCCCTGTGTGTGTGTGTGTGTGTATGAGAGTGTGTCCCTCTGTGTGTGTGTGCGTGTGTATGAGAGTGTGTCCCTCTGTGTGTGTGTGCGTGTGTATGAGAGTGTGTCCCTCTGTGTGTGTGTGTGTGTGTGTGTATGAGAGTGTGTCCCTGTGTGTGTGTGTGTGTGTGTATGAGAGTGTGTCCCTCTGTGTGTGTGTGTGTGTGTATGAGAGTGTGTCCCCCTGTGTGTGTGTGTGTGTGTGTATGAGAGTTTGTCCCTGTGTGTGTGTGTGTGTGTATGAGAGTGTGTCCCTCTGTGTGTGTGTGCGTGTGTATGAGAGTGTGTCCCTCTGTGTGTGTGTGTGTGTGTGTGTATGAGAGTGTGTCCCTGTGTGTGTGTGTGTGTGTGTATGAGAGTGTGTCCCTCTGTGTGTGTGTGTGTGTGTATGAGAGTGTGTCCCCCTGTGTGTGTGTGTGTGTGTGTATGAGAGTGTGTCCCTGTGTGTGTGTGTGTGTGTATGAGAGTGTGTCCCTGTGTGTGTGTGTGTGTGTGTATGAGAGTGTGTCCCTGTGTGTGTGTGTGTGTGTGTGTGTATGAGAGTGTGTCCCTGTGTGTGTGTGTGTGTGTGTATGAGAGTGTGTCCCTCTGTGTGTGTGTGTGTGTGTATGAGAGTGTGTCCCCCTGTGTGTGTGTGTGTGTGTATGAGAGTGTGTCCCTGTGTGTGTGTGTGTGTGTGTGTGTATGAGAGTGTGTCCCTGTGTGTGTGTGTGTGTGTGTATGAGAGTGTGTCCCCCTGTGTGTGTGTGTGTGTGTGTGTATGAGAGTGTGTCCCTGTGTGTGTGTGTGTGTGTGTATGAGAGTGTGTCCCTCTGTGTGTGTGTGTGTGTGTGTGTATGAGAGTGTGTCCCTCTGTGTGTGTGTGTGTGTGTATGAGAGTGTGTCTGTGTGTGTGTGTGTGTGTGTATGAGAGTGTGTCCCTCTTTGTGTGTGTGTGTGTGTATGAGAGTGTGTCCCTGTGTGTGTGTGTGTGTGTGTATGAGAGTGTGTCCCTCTGTGTGTGTGTGTGTGTGTGTGTGTATGAGAGTGTGTCCCTGTGTGTGTGTGTGTATGAGAGTGTGTCCCTCTGTGTGTGTGTGCGTGTGTATGAGAGTGTGTCCCTGTGCGTGTGTGTGTGTATGAGAGTGTGTCCCTCTGTGTGTGTGTGTGTGTGTGTATGAGAGTGTGTCCCTGTGTGTGTGTGTGCGTGTGTATGAGAGTGTGTCCCTGTGCGTGTGTGTATGAGAGTGTGTCCCTCTGTGTGTGTGTGTGTGTGTGTGTATGAGAGTGTGTCCCTCTGTGTGTGTGTGTGTATGAGAGTGTGTCCCTCTGTGTGTGTGTGTGTGTGTGTGTGTGTATGAGAGTGTGTCCCTCTGTGTGTGTGTGTGTGTGTGTATGAGAGTGTGTCCCTCTGTGTGTGTGTGTGTGTGTGTGTGTAGGAGAGTGTGTCCCTGTGTGTGTGTGTATGAGAGTGTGTCCCTCTGTGTGTGTGTGTGTGTGTGTGTATGAGAGTGTGTCCCTCTGTGTGTGTGTGTGTATGAGAGTGTGTCCCTCTGTGTGTGTGTGTGTGTGTGTATGAGAGTGTGTCCCTCTGTGTGTGTGTGTGTGTGTATGAGAGTGTGTCCCTGTGTGTGTGTGTGTGTGTGTGTGTCTGAGAGTGTGTCCCTGTGTGTGTGTGTGTGTATGAGAGTGTGTCCCTGTGTGTGTGTGTGTGTATGAGAGTGTGTCCCTGTGTGTGTGTGTGTGTGTATGAGAGTGTGTCCTTGTGTGTGTGTGTGTGTGTGTGTGTATGAGAGTGTGTCCCTCTGTGTGTGTGTGTGTGTATGAGAGTGTGTCCCTGTGTGTGTGTGTGTGTGTATGAGAGTGTGTCCCTGTGTGTGTGTGTGTGTGTGTATGAGAGTGTGTCCCTGTGTGTGTGTGTGTGTATGAGAGTGTGTCCCTGTGTGTGTGTGTGTGTGTGTGTGTGTGCATGAGAGTGTGTCCCTGTGTGTGTGTGTGTGTGTGTATGAGAGTGTGTCCCTGTGTGTGTGTGTGTATGAGAGTGTGTCCCTGTGTGTGTGTGTGTGTGTGTGTGTGCATGAGAGTGTGTCCCTGTGTGTGTGTGTGTGTGTGTATGAGAGTGTGTCCCTGTGTGTGTGTGTGTGTGTGTATGAGAGTGTGTCCCTGTGTGTGTGTGTGTGTGTGAGAGTGTGTCCCTGTGTGTGTGTGTGTGTGTGTGTATGAGAGTGTGTCCCTGTGTGTGTGTGTGTGTATGAGAGTGTGTCCCTCTGTGTGTGTGTGTGTGTGTATGAGAGTGTGTCCTTGTGTGTGTGTGTGTGTGTGTGTATGAGAGTGTGTCCCTGTATGTGTGTGTGTGTGTATGAGAGTGTGTCCCTGTGTGTGTGTGTGTGTGTGTGTGTATGAGAGTGTGTCCCTGTGTGTGTGTGTGTGTATGAGAGTGTGTCCCTGTGTGTGTGTGTGTGTATGAGAGTGTGTCCCTGTGTGTGTGTGTGTGTATGAGAGTGTGTCCCTGTGTGTGTGTGTGTGTATGAGAGTGTGTCCCTGTGTGTGTGTGCGTGTGTATGAGAGTGTGTCCCTGTGTGTGTGTGTGTGTATGAGAGTGTGTCCCTGTGTGTGTGTGTATGAGAGTGTGTCCCTCTGTGTGTGTGTGTGTGTATGAGAGTGTGTCCCTGTGTGTGTGTGTGTGTGTGTGTATGAGAGTGTGTCCCTCTGTGTGTGTGTGTGTATGAGAGTGTGTCCCTGTGTGTGTGTGTATGAGAGTGTGTCCCTGTGTGTGTGTGTATGAGAGTGTGTCCCTCTGTGTGTGTGTGTGTGTATGAGAGTGTGTCCCTGTGTGCGTGTGTGTGTGTGAGAGTGTGTCCCTGTGTGTGTGTCCCTGTGTGTGTGTGTGTATGAGAGTGTGTCCCTCTGTGTGTGTGTGTGTATGAGAGTGTGTCCCTCTGTGTGTGTGTGTGTGTATGAGAGTGTGTCCCTCTGTGTGTGTGTGTGTGTATGAGAGTGTGTCCCTCTGTGTGTGTGTGTGTATGAGAGTGTGTCCCTCTGTGTGTGTGTGTGTGTATGAGAGTGTGTCCCTCTGTGTGTGTGTGTGTGTATGAGAGTGTGTCCCTCTGTGTGTGTGTGTGTATGAGAGTGTGTCCCTCTGTGTGTGTGTGTGTGTATGAGAGTGTGTCCCTCTGTGTGTGTGTGTGTGTATGAGAGTGTGTCCCTGTGTGTGTGTGTCCCTGTGTGTGTGTGTGTATGAGAGTGTGTCCCTCTGTGTGTGTGTGTGTATGAGAGTGTGTCCCTCTGTGTGTGTGTGTGTGTATGAGAGTGTGTCCCTGTGTGTGTGTGTGTGTGTGTGTATGAGAGTGTGTCCCTCTGTGTGTGTGTGTGTGTGTGTGTATGAGAGTGTGTCCCTGTGTGTGTGTGTGTATGAGAGTGTGTCCCTCTGTGTGTGTGTGTGTGTATGAGAGTGTGTCCCTCTGTGTGTGTGTGTGTGTATGAGAGTGTGTCCCTGTGTGTGTGTGTGTATGAGAGTGTGTCCCTCTGTGTGTGTATCCCACCAGTGTGTGAACCTCTCTCTATCTCTGGCTCTCCGTGTGTGGCGGAGGTGATTTTGATTTTCTGCAGTTGCTTTCTGTCGGGGACAGAAATGAAGAGGCAAACGATTGTGCAGATTTGTTTTGCTTGGCCCCCATCCCATGTTGTGCTAAGTGACGCTGTGCCCCCTCCTGCAGTCTCAGTGTGAAAGCTCACATTACGGCCAAGCTCAGAGTGTCTGTCACTCAGCACAGAATCAGATCAGCATTAAAAGCAAACTCGCCCTCTATTTTTCCACCCCCCCAGTTTTCTCCTTGATTTTAAAATTCTCATCCTTGTGTTCAAATCCCTCCATGGCCTCGCCCCCTCTCCCTATCTCTGTTACCTCCTCCAGCTCCTACAACCCTCCGAGATCTCTGCGCTCCTCCGATTTCCATCGCTCCACCACTGGTGGCCGTGCCTTCAGCTGCCGAGGCCCTAAGCTCTGGAATTCCCTCCCTAAACCTCTCCCCCTCTCTCTCCTCCTTTAAGACGCTCCTTAAAACCTACCTCTTTGACCAAGCTTTTGGTCACCTGTCCTAATATCTCCTTACGTGGCTCAGTGTCAAATTTTGTTTGATAATCGCTCCTGTGAAGCGCCTTGGGGACGTTTTACTACGTTAAAGGCGCTATATAAATGCAAGTTGTTGCTCAAGGTAGACTTCAGGGAGAAAATGGATTGGCGGGAGGGTGGGGAATTAAAGGGGCAATAACAGACGTCTATCTGCCCCCATGTTGGAGGCCGGAGGCTAGCCGTCTGGCTGGAGGAGAAGCCAGCCGCCCCACAATCCAGAACAGGTTGAACTTTGTGATCACCCAATCGATGGAAGAAAGAACTTGCATTTATATAGCGCCTTTTACATCCTCAGGACGTCCCAAAGCGCTTCACAGCCAATGAAGTACTTTTTGAAGTGCAGTCACTGTTGTGATGTAGGAAACGCAGCAGCCAATTTGCGCACAGCAAGATCCCACAAACAGCAGTGTGATAATGATGAGATCATCTGTTTTTTTAGCGATGTTGGTTGAGGGATAAATATCGGCCCCAGGACACCGGGGAGAACTCCCCCCTGCTCGTCTTCCAATAGTGGTCGTGGGATCTTTTACACCCACCTGAGAGGGGCAGACGGGGCCTCGGTTTAACGTCTCCTCTGAAAGACGGCACCTCCGGCAGTGCGGCGCTCCCTCGGTGCCGGCACTGGGAGCGTCGGCCTGGATTTTGTGCTCAAGTCTCTGGAGTGGGGACTCGAACCCACGACCTTCTGCCTCAGAGGCGAGAGAGCGGCCACAGCTGACACCGCTCCCTAATACAGCTCTTCCAATAGTGCCTTGCGATCTTTTACACCCACCCAGTGCAGACAGACGGGGGCCTGGTTTTAACGTCTCATCCGAAGGCGGGCAACGAAGGGTTAAAGCCGTTGTGTTGCGAGCTCACCGGGGTTCCCAGAAACATATCCTGCTCTCTCTTTCTTTTGCAGTTTGCTTTGGCAGCCGTACCTTGTTTCTAAGTGGTTGCCTGGCTACAAGCCTCCGACAGGAATTCCCCCCCTCCCGCCAGCGTGGCCGTGTGGTCGTCTCACATTCGGCATTGACCTGACAGTCGGGCGCCGATGACCAGGCCTGGGCTCCAAATCATCACTGGCGTGGCTCCGAGATTCCTGCCCTGCTCCCCTCCGCGTCGTCCTTTGCTGGTGCGCGGATTGGTTGGCCTTTCAGTGCCTTGCCCAAGTTGGCCATGTGTGTGTGTATGTGTGAGAGAGTGGGATATTCGACCACAGTGGGCATCGCCGCTGTCCCCGACGACTCTGGTTGGTGATCGGGAGTGGGCAAGCCTGGCTGGTTTTCCGACTCCCTTGGCTCTAGTGAACCCCATAATCGATGGACCGGGGTGGGGTGGGATGGGTGGGGGATACGCTCGATTCTGTTGCGGTCGATTCGATTTGTTCCGCGCGTCCGGGGTTTCGTGGCCGTAGGCAGGAGCCGGCCGCTCCCCTCTCTGGACGAGACCCTCGACCGTTCCCAGCGCAGGGTCCGAGGTAATGAAGCGGCTCGGAAGGGGGGACGGGCGCCCATGTTAAAGATCCGTGTTTCCCGTGACCGCCCTCCCCTCACCGCCCCTCGACCCCCTCCCCCAACCGAGCTCAGCTGCCAGTCGAATTGCCCCTCAACAACAACAACAACCTGCATTTATATAGCGCCTTTAACGTAGTAAAACGTCCCAAGGCGCTTCGCAGGAGCGATTATCAAACAAAATTTGACACTGAGCCACTTAAGGAGATATTAGGACAGGTGACCAAAAGCTTGGTCAAAGAGGTAGGTTTTAAGGAGCGTCTTAAAGGAGGAGAGAGAGAGGCGGAGAGGTTTAGGGAGGGAATTCCAGAGCTTGGGGCCTAGGCGGCTGAAGGCACGGCCGCCAATGGTGGAGCGATTAAAATCAGGGATGCGCAAGAGGCCAGAATTGGAGGAGCGCAGAGATCTGGGAGGGTCGTAGGAGCTGCAGGAGGTCACAGAGATAGGGAGGATCGAGGCCATGGAGGGATTTGAACACAAGGATGAGAATTTTAAAATCGAGGCGTTCCCGGACCGGGAGCCAATGTTGGTCAGCGAGCACAGCGGGGTGATGGGTGAACGGGACTCGGTGCGAGTTAGGATACGGGGCAGCAGAGTTTTGGATGAGCTCAAGTTTGCGGAGAGTGGACGATGGGGGGCCGGCCAGGAGAGCATTGGAATAGTGGAGTCTGGAGGTAACAAAGGCACGGATGAGGGTTTGAGCAGCAGATGAGCTGAGGCAGGGGGCGGAGACGGGGCGATGTTAGAGGTGGGAGGAGGCGGTCTTGGTGATTGAGTGGATATGGGGTCGGAAGGTCATCTCAGGGTCAAATAGGCCAAGGTCGCGAACGGTCTGGTTCAGCCTCGGACAGTGGTCAGGGAGAGGGATGGAGTCGGTGGCGAGGGAACGAGTTGTTTATGGCGGGGACCGAAGACAATGACTTCGGTCTTCCCAATATTTAATTGGGGGAATGTTCTGCTCATTCAATACTGGATGTCGGACAAGCAGTGTGACAAATGAGAGACGGTGGAGGGGTCGAGGGAGGTGGTGGTGAGGTAGAGCTGGGTGTCGTCATGTGGAACCTGAGGTCGTGTTTTCGGACGATGTCGCCGAGGGGCAGCATGTAGATGAGAAATAGGAGGGGGGCCGAGGATAGATCCTTGGGGGACTCCAGAGGTAACGGTGCGGGAGCAGGAAGAGAAGCCATTGTAGGAGATTCTCTGGCTCCGACTGGAGAGATAAGAACAGAACCAGACGAGGGCAGTCCCTCCCAGCTGGAGGATGGAGGAGAGGCGATGGAGGAGGGCGGTGTGGTCAACCGTGTCAAAGGCTGCAGACAGGTGGAGAAGGACGAGGAGAGATAGTTCACCATCGTCACAGTCACACAGGACGTCATTTGTGACTTTGATAAGGGCCGTTTCAGTGCTGTGGCGGAAATCAGATTGGAGGGATTCAAACAGGGAGTTGTGGGAAAGATGGCCACGGATTTGGGAAGCGATAACACATTCAAGGACTTTCGGGAGGAAAGGGAGGTTGGAGATGGAGGGGTCGTTTGCATGGACAGAAGGGTCAAGGGTGGGTTTTTTGAGGGGGGGGGCGGTGATGACGGCAGATTTGAAGGGGAGGGGGACAGTACCTGAGGAGAGGGAACCGTTAACAATATCGGCTAACATGGGGGCCAGGAAGGGAAGTTGGGTGGTCAGAAGTTTGGTGGGAATAGGGTCGAGGGAGCAGGAGGTGGGTCTCATGGTCAAGATGAGCTTGGAGAGGGCATGAGGGGAGATAGGAGAGAAGCTGGAGAGAGATGTGAGTTCAGGGCTAGGACAGGGGGGAACCGTAGGGGAAGTTTGGCTCGGTGGGCTAGGGGAAGGGAGAGAAGCGGAAGAGGCAGCTGAACGGATGGTCTCAATCTTAGTGACAAAGAAGTCCATGATCTCCTCGCACTTGTTGTTGGAGGTGAGGGTGGAGGGGGCAGGGGAGAGGGGTTTAAGAAGACGGTTTGTAGTGGCGAAAGGACGTGAGGGCTATCTTTGTATTCCAGGATGACCCCGGAATAGTGAGCAGATTTGGCCGAGGAGAGCAGGACCCGATAGTGCTTTATGTGGTCCAGCCAGATCTGGCGATGAATGGCTAAACCAGCTGTCCGCCATAAACGTTCAAGTCTGCGTTCCCGTGGACTTAGGGGAGCGGAGATGAGGACCCCACCAGGGGGAACGGCCAGGGTGGGAGAGAGAAATGGTTTTAACGGGGACAAGGGCATCAAAGGTGGAGGTGAGGGTGCGATTGAGCAGATCGGTAGCTGCAGAGATATCACGGCGAAGGTAACCCTCGGCAAGGGTCCCGCCCTCCGTCCCGTACTCTGCGCTGGGCGAGCCCGCCACATGCAGGGACTGCAGTCGGGGTTGCTACGGGTCGCCCCCTGGGCTGGGGAGAGAGAAAAAAAATCAGCTCACAGCCGCCGCGGGATCTTTGGCTCGGGACGGGATCGGGCTGGGCCGCGATGCCCCCCATGGTCGGATAGCCTCAACGATGAAGAATGGCAACTGGGGGGGGGGGTTGGGCGGGTCCTCTTTTTCCCAGAGAGTAACGAGCCCCTGGGGTATGTTGTCGGCAGGTGCGTTGGGTGCTGACTCTCGCCTTCAAGGTAAGTGTCTTTGTGGATAACGCTCAGTCCGTGCGATCGCCTGGGCCTGGTTTCGATCGCCTGAGGAATTTTCCCCAGAGTACTCGTTCCCTTATTGGCCCTGGGTTCCTTTCGCATCTCCCGGGAGATTACATGGTGGTGGTAGCCGGGGAGTGGTGATAGATTTTTGGTGGGGCAGGTGTCGAAGGTACCTGGTCATATGTTGCAGCCTGGATGGACCAGCTACCCCTTCTCCTGACTGTCATTTTCGGACGTATCTAAGGAGTTAAGACTTGACGTTGTCTGAATTCTCCGCGGGAACACTGGCGACACGAGCATTTCGAAATATTGTGCTGTGCAAAGTTTGGCTCCTCAGGGAGGAAATACCGCAGAGATCCCTCATTAAGAGGCACGTCAGAGTGTTCATGTGACGCCTACTTTATGACCAGGCCTCTTGGGGTCCTGAATCAATTATATATCGCTGTTTTCCATTTTCCTTCCCAACAAACTCTTTACCCCCCCCTCTCTCCGACCTTTGGCATTCACAGTGTGTTTCAGAAAAATAACAGGAGCGAGAAATTATCCTGTCGCAGGCAACTGCGTGTTGCCAGGGCCTGTTACCCTTGACAACCTTCCCGCACAACCTTTCCTGCTCTCGGCAGTCCTATCTGTTTCCCCCTTATCGCGCCCCCCACCTCAGCCCCCGCTGTCCAATTTAAAGGAGCAATGGCTTCATGCAACAAAAAAAAAGCTTGCCCATCATGTCAAGGTGCTGCCCCTTTAAAAGGTCCCACCCCCCACCCACTGCCCTTTTGATGGCTTCTCGTGACCTTGAGCATAGTTCCCCGCCCCTCCTCCGCCCCTCTGTTTTCTCCTTGACGTCTACCTTCAACAACAACAACAATAACTTGCATTTATATAGCGCCTTTAACGTAGTAAAACGTCCCCAAGGCGCTTCACAGGAGCGGTTATCAAACAAAATTTGACTCCGAGCCACGTAAGGAGATATTAGGACAGGTGACCAAAAGCTTGGTCAAAGAGGGAGGTTTTAAGGAGCGTCTTAAAGGAGGAGAGAGAGGCGGAGAGGTTTAGGGAGGGAATTCCAGAGCTTTGGGTCCTAGGCGGCTGAAGGCACGGTCGCCAATGGCGGAGCGATTAAAATCGGGGGATGCGCAAGAGGCCAGAATTGGAGGAGCGCAGAGATCTCGGAGGGTTGTAGGGGCTGGAGGAGGTTACAGAGATAGGCAGAGGGGGACGAGGCCATGGAGGGATTTGAACACAAGGATGAGAATTTTAAAATCTAGGCTTTGCCGGACCGGGAGCCAATGTAGGTCAGCGAGCACAGGGGGGTGATGGGTGAACGGGACTTGGTGCGAGTTAGGATACGGGGCAGCAGAGTTTTGGATGAGCTGAAGCCTAACACCTGCGATCTCGAGCTACAGTCCTGCTGTGAGGCCTCCACCACGTCACCAGGAGGTGTGTGAGTGTAGAATCTCTTCCTTGTGGCAGACGTCTAATCTGACCCACCCCCTGCCAGTTATATCACGGATTCATCATTGAGAAATTGGCCAGGTACAAAAAAATAATACAAAAGACTAATGGCTTTTATGGAAGTTATGCTACAGTTATATAATGCTCTGGTTCGACCCCCATTTGGAGCACTGCGTTCAGTTCTGGGCACCGCACCTCAGGAAGGATATATTGGCCTCGGAGGGGGTGCAGCGCAGATTCACTAGAATGATACCGGGGCTAAAAGGGTTAAATTACGAGGACAGGTTGCACAGACTGGGCTTGTAGTCCCTCGAGTGTAGAAGATTAAGGGGTGATCTAATCGAGGTGTTTAAGATGATTAAAGGATTTGAGAGGGTCGATAGAGAGAAACTATTTCCTCTGGTGGGGGGAGACCAGAACAAGGGGGAGTAACCTTAAAATTAGAGCCAGGCCGTTCAGGGGTGATGTCAGGAAGCACTTCTTCACACAAAGGGGAGTGGGAATCTGGAACTCTCTCCCCCCAAAAAATCTGTTGAGGCCGGGGGTCAATTGAAAATTTCAGAACTGAGATTGATCGATTTTTGTTGGGTGAGGGGATTAAGGGTTAGGGAACCAAGGCGGGGAGATGGAGTTAAGATACAGATCAGGCATGATCTAATTAAATGGCAGAACAGGCTCGAGGGGCTGAATGGCCTGCTCCTGATCCTATGTAACTAAATGACAGCCCGTCTCATATCTATTTAATACCTGTTTCTTGCTGCGGTATTTCCCCTGTATATCAACAGCAGTCTGGCTATTTGGCAGACGAGACAACCTGCCTATCCAGATGGAGTATAACTATCAGGAAAGACTGAACAGGCTGGGGCTCTTTTCTCCAGAACAGAGAAGGCTGAGGGGTGACCTGATCGAGGTCTTTAAAATTATGAAGGGGTTCGATAGGGTAGATGGAGAGATGTTTCCACTTGTGGGGAAGACAAAAACTAGGGGCCATAAATATAAGATAATCACTAATAAATCCAATAGGGAATTCAGGAGAAACTTCTTTACCCAGAGAGTGGTGAGAATGTGGAACTCGCTCCCACATGGAGTAGTTGAGGTGAATAACATCGATGCATTTAAGGGGAAGCGAGATAAACACATGAGGGAGAAAGGAATAGAAGGATATGCTGATAGGGTGAGATGAAGTAGGGAGGGAGGAGGCTCGAGTGGAGCATAAACACCGGGATAGACCAGTTGGGCCGAATGGCCTGTCTCTGTGCTGTACGTTCTATGTAATTCTCTGTAGTCTTATGAACACTCCTTTCTGTTGCCATTCGGTATAATTTAGGGTTCCTTTCACTCAATAAACACTTCGAGGCTGATTTTCGGATGGCCGAGCGGGTGCGTTGGGGGCGAAAGGGCTCCTAAAATGGCGGGGGGGGGGGGGGGCCTCCTAAAATGGCGGAATCCTGGAGCGGGTTCGGAGCCCGGCTCCAACCCGCTGACTTCCATGTTCCCCAGTGACGCATTCGGGTGCGCGCACGCAGCTCCCGCATGCGGGACTCCCAGCGGCAATTAAAGCCGGCAGGATGCTGCTTTACATAGATATTTAGGTGGTTGAGGGACCTCATTGAGTGGAGGTTTTGTCAGGGGTGCAATTTTGAAGGATCCTCCGCGCGTTTCCCGTGCTGTGGGAAACACTCCCTGTCGGAGCAGACGTGTTTCAGCCAGCAGCCAGTGGGAGATGCAAAGTTTGACAGTTAGGGGGAAAACCTCATTTATTGCAGCAGGGCACTCTGTCACTTCAGACAAAGTTTTGGCTGCAACACCTTTGTCTTTCCACTCAAAATTATTAATTTATACCCTAAACTCTGCTGTGCAGACACATTGACCTACTTTGCGGACCCCCTCAAACTCACACCGTCAGGATGGGGGGACGCCATGACTGTATTCGTCACTTCATCCGAGGACGAGCAGCATCACCGGCCTCGCCAGGCATGGCGTCCACCTCCGCCACGTGGAGCTCCACAACACAGTGCTGCGCCACAGGCACCTGCACAAAATAGTCGTGCAACTACACATACACCCACTGTAGGGTGACCCAATGGGTGGCATCAAGTGTGGGTGCTCATGGTGAACCTCATGAAAGGGACTTATTACACAAGCCAGTCAAGAATGGCCAAGACGTGGCAGTAGTGGTGACAATAATAATATTTAACGTGCCATTAACAATATAAATAGAGAACATGACAAACCGTCAAACACCCTTGTGCATCCCCTTTGTGCTCACAAAACCTTTGCCTTATGCTTCCATCAACTCCTACATGGTGCTTCCCCTGTGGATGCAGCAGAGGTAGTGGCAGGTTGCTCTTGTTCATGCCCTGACCGATTGGATGCTTTGGGCCTACGCCCTCTGGGTTTCGGTGCCCGTGAGGGCCCCTCCAAAGACTGCTCCACCTGCACCTGTGCAGGGGCAGACTCGGCCACCTGGAGAGGAGGCAGCATTGAGGGTACTGGTTGAGAAGGGGGCTACGGATGAGATGTGGGAGCGCTTTGAGTGGCGTCCCCACTTCCATGTCCTCTTTCGCCATCATCCCTCTCCTGGGCCAGGCCCACATCACTCCTACCACCCTGCTGGACGACAGTTTGGAGGACATGTGTGAAGCCTTGTGAGGCCAGTGCGAGTGTATCTACCTGCCTGTTTAAGGTGGCAGAAAGTTGCTCACCCTGAGTCCGAAGGGCCGTTGTCAGGGCCTCAGTGGACTCATTGGTGAGCCGTGCTTGAAGCTCGATGGAGGCTAGCCTTCCCTCCATCACAGACATTCCCGCACTTACCCGCGACACTATCTCAGAGATGCCCTCACGTCCCTGTGACACTATCTCAGAGATGCCCTCACGTCCCTGTGACACTATCTCAGAGATTCCCTCCTGTACCTGTGACACTATCTCAGAGATGCCCTCACGTCCCTGTGACACTATCTCAGAGATTCCCTCCTGTACCTGTGCCATCATTCCACTCATGCAGGAGTTGGACTCCTCCATCCTCTGCGCGATTGTGGAGAGTGCGTGAGGCACCTGTTCCAGCACCTCGCAGATGTGCTGCTGCCCCTCGATCATTCTCCTTTTAAAGGATGGCCCCCAGGGTTCAGCTGAGCAGAGCCTGGAGAGGAGTGCTCCCACCGAGACGGACTCTCCACAGCTGCCCCTGCCACCAGTGTCTGCTCGTGCTCACATTTTTGTGGTGACTCACCATGTGCGACCCGAACTAAGTGAGGACGGGGACCCACCGAGGTGTGTGTATCTGCGCTGGTGGATGGCTCGCTCAGATGTGACGGGGCCCCCTCAGAGGCCGGCAGGTCCTCTGAGGAATCGCCCTCCGCCATCACGGCGGTCGCTGAAGGCCCTGTAAGAGAACAGAAGGCAATATTAAGCATGATGACAGATGTTGAGGTGCTGAAGATGGCGAGGCATGTTAACATCATTTTCTATTGTGTGTGCTGAATGTTAAAGTTCTGTCACCAGCCGTTTGTCGGGTGGCAGTCTCGCGTCCCCGACGGACAGGCACTCGAGGGTACGGCTTAGTTCCAGAGCCTCCTGCTCCGAGTCCGTGAGGACGACCTGATGTTGTGGCCCCCCTCTCCCATGCATTCTGGGCTCTCTTCTCCTGTAAGGGGAGAAAGTAGAGAGGCGTGAGTGAGGGGTGGTGACGTGGCCAACCGTTGAATGCATTGGTTTGGGTGAGGCTGACCGTGAAAGAGATGCATCAGAGGGTGAGTATGAGACAGAGCCATGAGATTGTATGAGGATTGGGTTGAGTGTTTGTGGTGGGATGAGTACTGGGGAGGTGAGTAAGTGCAGGTAAGATGAGGATGAGGTTTGAGTGGGTGTGAGGAGTGATGTGATAGAGTAGTGTTGGCAGTGCAGGAGTTGTGGGGTGGGGGCGGTGATGTGGAAGACGGAGTGTAGGTGAATGAGTAAGTGTACTCACTTTGACTGACCTGGTTAGGTCATTGAAGCGCTTCCTGCACTGGATCCATGTGCGGGAGACGTTGCTGCTGCTGGTGACCTCCTCTGCCACCTCGAGCCAGGCCTTCTTGGTGGCAGAGGCAGGCCACTTCCTCCCGTCCACCGGGAAGAAAATCTCCCTCCTCCTCCTCACCCCATCCAGAAGGACCTGGAGTGAGGCATCGTTAAATCTGGGAGCAGCCTTTCCCCTGGGCTGCTCCATTCTGTACTTTTGGTTCTTTGCTGCAGGAGCAGCATTGGAGGACTGCCCCTTTAAATAGGGCTCCTCCAGCTGACAGCCTGTGATGCGGGTGCACGGTCCGCCCGCTGCGCAGGTTGACGACAGGAAACGCGGAAGCCACGGTAAGTGCCTTCAATTTACCCGCGATCGCGTGGGGAACGGACCCCTCACTGTAACACTCTGATATACCCCACACCCCTCACTGTAACACTCTGATATACCCCACACCCCTCACTGTAACACTCTCTGATATACCCCACACCCCTCACTGTAACACTCTGATATACCCCACACCCCTCACTGTAACACTCTCTGATATACCCCACACCCCTCACTGTAACACTCTCTGATATACCCCACACCCCTCACTGTAACACTCTCTGATATACCCCACACCCCTCACTGTAACACTCTGATATACCCCACACCCCTCACTGTAACACTCTCTGATATACCCCACACCCCTCGCTGTAACACTCTCTGATATACCCCACACCCCTCACTGTAACACTCTGATATACCCCACACCCCTCACTGTAACACTCTCTGATATACCCCACACCCCTCACTGTAACACTCTCTGATATACCCCACACCCCTCACTGTAACACTCTCTGATATACCCCACACCCCTCACTGTAACACACTCTGATATACCCCACACCCCTCACTGTAACACTCTCTGATATACCCCACACCCCTCACTGTAACACACTCTGATATACCCCACACCCCTCACTGTAACACTCTCTGATATACCCCACACCCCTCACTGTAACACTCTCTGATATACCCCACACCCCTCACTGTAACACTCTCTGATATACCCCACACCCCTCACTGTAACACTCTCTGATATACCCCACACCCCTCACTGTAACACACTCTGATATACCCCACACCCCTCACTGTAACACTCTCTGATATACCCCACACCCCTCACTGTAACACTCTCTGATATACCCCACACCCCTCACTGTAACACTCTCTGATATACCCCACACCCCTCACTGTAACACTCTCTGATATACCCCACACCCCTCACTGTAACACACTCTGATATACCCCACACCCCTCACTGTAACACTCTCTGATATACCCCACACCCCTCACTGTAACACTCTCTGATATACCCCACACACCTCACTGTAACACACTCTGATATACCCCACACCCCTCACTGTAACACTCTCTGATATACTCCACACCCCTCACTGTAACACTCTCTGATATACCCCACACCCTTCACTGTAACACTCTCTGATATACCTCACACCCCTCACTGTAACACTCTCTGATATATCCCACACCCCTCACTGTAACACTCTGATATACCCCACACCCCTCACTGTAACACTATGATATACCCCACACCCCTCACTGTAACACTCTCTGATATACCTCACACCCCTCACTGTAACACTCTCTGATATACCCCACACCCCTTACTGTAACACTCTCTGATATACCCCACACCCCTCACTGTAACACTCTCTGATATGCCCCACACCCCTCACTGTAACACTCTCTGATATACCCCACACCCCTCACTGTAACACTCTCCGATATACCCCACACCCCTCACTGTAACACTCTCTGATATACCCCACACCCCTCACTGTAACACTCTCTGATATACCCCACACCCCTCACTGTAACACTCTCTGATATACCCCACACCCCTCACTGTAACACTCTGATATACCTCACACCCCTCACTGTAACACTCTCTGATATACCCCACACCCCTCACTGTAACACTCTGATATACCTCACACCCCTCACTGTAACACTCTCTGATATACCCCACACCCCTCACTGTAACACTCTCTGATATACCCCAAACCCCTCACTGTAACACTCTGATATAACCCACACCCCCCACTGTAACACTCTCTGATATACCCCACACCCCTCACTGTAACACTCTCTGATATACCCCACACCCCTCACTGTAACACTCTCTGATATACTCCACACCCCTCACTGTAACACTCTCTGATATACCCCACACCCCTCACTGTAACACTCTCTGATATACCCCACATCCCTCACTGTAACACTCTGATATACCCCTAACCCCTCACTGTAACACTCTGATATACCCCACACCCCTCACTGTAACACTCTGATATACCCCACAACCCTCACTGTAACACTCTGATATAGCCCACACCCCCCACTGTAACACTCTCTGATATACCCCACACCCCTCACTGTAACACTCGCTGATATACCCCACACCCCTCACTGTAACACTCTGATATACCCCACACCCCTCACTGTAACACTCCCTGATATACCCCACACCCCTCACTGTAACACTCTGATATACCCCACACCCCTCACTGTAACACTCTCTGATATACCCCACACCCCTCACTGTAACACTCTCTGATATACCCCACACCCCTCACTGTAACACTCTCTGATATACCCCACACCCCTCACTGCAACACTCTCTGATATACCCCACACCCCTCACTGTAACACTCTCTGATATACCCCACACCCCTCACTGTAACACTCTCTGATATACCCCACACCCCTCACTGTAACACTCTCTGATATACCCCACACCCCTCACTGTAACACACTGATATACCCCACACCCCTCACTGTAACACACTGATATACCCCACACCCCTCACTGTAACACTCTCTGATATACCCCACACCCCTCACTGTAACACTCTGATATACCCCACACCCCTCACTGTAACACTCTCTGATATACCCCACACCCCTCACTGTAACACACTGATATACTCCACACCCCTCACTGTAACACACTGATATACCCCACACCCCTCACTGTAACACTCTCTGATATACCCCACACCCCTCACTGTAACACACTGATATACTCCACACCCCTCACTGTAACACACTGATATACCCCACACCCCTCACTGTAACACTCTCTGATATACTCCACACCCCTCACTGTAACACACTGATATACCCCACACCCCTCACTGTAACACTCTCTGATATACCCCACACCCCTCACTGTAACACACTGATATACTCCACACCCCTCACTGTAACACACTGATATACCCCACACCCCTCACTGTAACACTCTCTGATATACCCCACACCCCTCACTGTAACACTCTCTGATATACCCCACACCCCTCACTGTAACACTCTCTGATATACCCCACACCCCTCACTGTAACACTCTCTGATATACCCCACACCCCTCACTGTAACACTCTCTGATATACCCCCCACCCCACACTGTAACACTCTCTGATATACCCCACACCCCTCACTGTAACACTCTCTGATATATCCCACACCCCTCACTGTAACACTCTCTGATATACCCCACACCCCTCACTGTAACACACTGATATACCCCTCACCCCCCACTGTAACACTCTCTGATATACCCCACACCCCTCACTGTAACACTCTCTGATATACCCCACACCCCTCACTGTAACACTCTCTGATATACCCCACACCCCTCACTGTAACACTCTCTGATATACCCCACACCCCTCACTGTAACACTCTCTGATATACCTCACACCCCTCACTGTAACACTCTCTGATATACCCCACACCCCTCACTGTAACACTCTGATATACCTCACACCCCTCACTGTAACACTCTCTGATATACCCCACACCCCTCACTGTAACACTCTCTGATATACCCCACACCCCTCACTGTAACACTCTCTGATATACCCCACACCCCTCACTGTAACACTCTCTGATATACCCCACACCCCTCACTGTAACACTCTCTGATATACCCCACACCCCTCACTGTAACACTCTCTGATATACCCCACACCCTTCACTGTAACACTCTGATATACCCCACACCCCTCACTGTAACACTCTCTGATATACCCCACACCCCTCACTGTAACACTCTCTGATATACCCCACACCCTTCACTGTAACACTCTCTGATATACCTCACACCCCTCACTGTAACACTCTCTGATATACCCCACACCCCTCACTGTAACACTCTCTGATATACCCAACACCCCTCACTGTAACACTCTCTGATATATCCCACACTCCTCACTGTAACACTCTCTGATATACCCCACACCCCTCACTGTAACACTCTCTGATATACCCCACACCCCTCACTGTAACACTCTCTGATATACCCCACACCCCTCACTGTAACACTCTCCGATATACCCCACACCCCTCACTGTAACACTCTCTGATATACCCCACACCACTCACTATAACACTCTGATATACCCCACACCCCTCACTGTAACACTCTCTGATATACCCCACACCCCTCACTGTAACACTCTCTGATATACCCCACACCCCTCACTGTAACACTCTCTGATATACCCCACACCCCTCACTGTAACACACTGATATACCCCCCACCCCCCACTGTAACACTCTCTGATATACCCCACACCCCTCACAGTAACACTCTCTGATATACCCCACACCCCTCACTGTAACACTCTGATATACCCCACACCCCTCACTGTAACACTCTCTGATATACCCCACACCCCTCACTGTAACACTCTCTGATATACCCCACACCCCTCACTGTAACACTCTGATATACCCCACACCCCTCACTGTAACACTCTCTGATATACCCCACACCCCCCACTGTAACACTCTCTGATATACCTCACACCCCTCACTGTAACACTCTCTGATATACCCCACACCCCTCACTGTAACACTCTCTGATATACCCCACACCCCTCACTGTAACACTCTCTGATATACCCCACACTCGTCACTGTAACACTCTCTGATATACCCCACACCCCTCACTGTAACACTCTGATATACCCCACACCCCTCACTGTAACACACTGATATACCCCACACCCCTCACTGTAACACTCTCTGATATACCCCACACCCCTCACTGTAACACTCTGATATACCCCACACCCCCCACTGTAACACTCTCTGATATACCCCACACCCCTCACTGTAACACTCTCTGATATACCCCACACCCCTCACTGTAACACTCTGATATACCCCACACCCCTCACTGTAACACTCTCTGATATACCCCACACCCCTCACTGTAACACTCTCTGATATACCCCACACCCCTCACTGTAACACTCTGATATACCCCACACCCCTCACTGTAACACTCTCTGATACACCCCACACCCCTCACTGTAACACTCTCTGATATACCCCACACCCCTCACTGTAACACTCTCTGATATACCTCACACCCCTCACTGTAACACTCTCTGATATACCCCACACCCCTCACTGTAACACTCTGATATACCCCACACCCCTCACTGTAACACACTGATATACCCCACACCCCTCACTGTAACACTCTCTGATATACCCCACACCCCTCACTGTAACACTCTGATATACCCCACACCCCCCACTGTAACACTCTCTGATATACCCCACACCCCTCACTGTAACACTCTCTGATATACCCCACACCCCTCACTGTAACACTCTCTGACATACCCCACACCCCTCACTGTAACACTCTCTGATATACCCCACAACCCTCACTGTAACACTCTCTGATATACCCCACACCCCTCACTGTAACACTCTGATATACCCCAAACCCCTCACTGTAACACTCTGATATACCCCACACCCCTCACTGTAACACTCTGATATACCCCACACCCCTCACTGTAACACTCTGATATACCCCACACCCCCCACTGTAACACTCTCTGATATACCCCACACCCCTCACTGTAACACTCTCTGATATACCCCACACCCCTCACTGTAACACTCTGATATACCCCACACCCCTCACTGTAACACTCCCTGATATACCCCACACCCCTCACTGTAACACTCTGATATACCCCACACCCCTCACTGTAACACTCTCTGATATACCCCACACCCCTCACTGTAACACTCTCTGATATACCCCACACCCCTCACTGTAACACTCTCTGATATACCCCACACCCCTCACTGCAACACTCTCTGATATACCCCACACCCCTCACTGTAACACTCTCTGATATACCCCACACCCCTCACTGTAACACTCTCTGATATACCCCACACCCCTCACTGTAACACTCTCTGATATACCCCACACCCCTCACTGTAACACTCTCTGATATACCCCACACCCCTCACTGTAACACTCTCTGATATACCCCACACCCCTCACTGTAACACTCTCTGATATACCCCACACCCCTCACTGTAACACTCTCTGATATACCCCACACCCCTCACTGTAACACTCTCTGATATACCCCACACCCCTCACTGTAACACACTGATATACCCCACACCCCTCACTGTAACACACTGATACACCCCACACCCCTCACTGTAACACTCTCTGATATACCCCACACCCCTCACTGTAACACTCTGATATACCCCACACCCCTCACTGTAACACTCTGATATATCCCACACCCCTCACTGTAACACTCTCTGATATACCCCACACCCCTCACTGTAACACTCTCTGATATACCCCACACCCCTCACTGTAACACTCTGATATATCCCACACCCCTCACTGTAACACTCTCTGATATACCCCACACCCCTCACTGTAACACTCTCTGATATACCCCCCTCCCCCCACTGTAACACTCTCTGATATACCCCACACCCCTCACTGTAACACTCTCTGATATATCCCACACCCCTCACTGTAACACTCTCTGATATACCCCACACCCCTCACTGTAACACTCTCTGATATACCCCACACCCCTCACTGTAACACACTGATATACCCCCCACCCCCCACTGTAACACTCTCTGATATACCCCACACCCCTCACTGTAACACTCTCTGATATACCCCACACCCCTCACTGTAACACTCTCTGATATACCCCACACCCCTCACTGTAACACTCTCTGATATACCCCACACCCCTCACTGTAACACTCTCTGATATACCCCACACCCCTCACTGTAACACTCTCCGATATACCCCACACCCCTCACTGTAACACTCTCTGATATACCCCACACCCCCCACTGTAACACTCTCTGATATACCCCACACTCCTCACTGTAACACTCTCTGATATACTCCACACCCCTCACTGTAACACTCTCTGATATACCCCACACCCCTCACTGTAACACTCTCTGATATACCCCACACCCCTCACTGTAACACTCTCTGATATACCCCACACCCCTCACTGTAACACACTGATATACCCCACACCCCTCACTGTAACACACTGATACACCCCACACCCCTCACTGTAACACTCTCTGATATACCCCACACCCCTCACTGTAACACTCTCTGATATACCCCACACCCCTCACTGTAACACTCTCTGATATACCCCACACCCCTCACTGTAACACACTGATATACCCCCCACCCCCCACTGTAACACTCTCTGATATACCCCACACCCCTCACTGTAACACTCTCTGATATACCCCACACCCCTCACTGTAACACTCTCTGATATACCCCACACCCCTCACTGTAACACTCTCTGATATACCCCACACCCCTCACTGTAACACTCTCTGATATACCCCACACCCCTCACTGTAACACTCTCTGATATACCCCACACCCCTCACTGTAACACTCTCCGATATACCCCACACCCCTCACTGTAACACTCTCTGATATACCCCACACCCCCCACTGTAACACTCTCTGATATACCCCACACTCCTCACTGTAACACTCTCTGATATACTCCACACCCCTCACTGTAACACTCTCTGATATACCCCACACCCCTCACTGTAACACTCTCTGATATACCCCACACTCGTCACTGTAACACTCTGATATACCCCACACCCCTCACTGTAACACACTGATATACCCCACACCCCTCACTGTAACACTCTGATATACCCCACACCCCTCACTGTAACACTCTCTGATATACCCCACACCCCTCACTGTAACACTCTCTGATATACCCCACACCCCTCACTGTAACACTCTGATATACCCCACACCCCTCACTGTAACACTCTCTGATATACCCCACACCCCCCACTGTAACACTCTCTGATATACCTCACACCCCTCACTGTAACACTCTCTGATATACCCCACACCCCTCACTGTAACACTCTGATATACCCCACACCCCTCACTGTAACACACTGATATACCCCACACCCCTCACTGTAACACTCTCTGATATACCCCACACCCCTCACTGTAACACACTGATATACCCCACACCCGTCACTGTAACACTCTCCGATATACCCCACACCCCTCACTGTAACACTCTGATGTACCCCACACCCCTCACTGTAACACACTGATATACCCCACACCCCTCACTGTAACACTCTCTGATATACCCCACACCCCTCACTGTAACACACTGATATACCCCACACCCCTCACTGTAACACTCTCTGATGTACCCCACACCCCTCACTGTAACACTCTCTGATATACCCCACACCCCTCACTGTAACACTCTCTGATATACCCCACACCCCTCACTGTAACACTCTCTGATATACCCCACACCCCTCACTGTAACACACTCTGATATACCCCACACCCCTCACTGTAACACTCTGATATACCCCACACCCCTCACTGTAACACTCTCTGATATACCCCACACCCCTCACTGTAACTCTCTCTGATATACCCCACACCCCTCACTGTAACACTCTCTGATATACCCCACACCCCTCACTGTAACACTCTCTGATATACCCCACACCCCTCACTGTAACACTCTCTGATATACCCCACACCCCTCACTGTAACACTCTCTGATATACCTCACACCCCCCACTGTAACACTCTCTGATATACCCCACACCCCTCACTGTAACACTCTCTGATATACCCCACACCCCTCACTGTAACACTCTCTGATATACCCCACACCCCTCACTGTAACACTCTCTGATATACCCCACACCCCTCACTGTAACACTCTCTGATATACCCCACACCCCTCACTGTAACACTCTCTGATATACCCCACACCCCTCACTGTAACACTCTCTGATATACCCCACACCCCTCACTGTAACACACTCTGATATACCTCACACCCCTCACTGTAACACTCTCTGATATACCCCACACCCCCCACTGTAACACTCTCTGATATACCCCACACCCCTCACTTGAAAACATCTCCTCTGCGAGATATACGAGTCCAACTTGTGAGCCTTTCTTCGAGGAAACACTTTTGGAATTTGTCGATCTGGTTGGAAGGACCGCCCTCCGCCTTCCGTACCCCACAGACGGAAAATGGCATTAAAACATAAAATGTTTACATCGGCGGTTTGGATCATAAATGTGGATGAAGGAATTTATAACGGGAATACGAAAAGGAGAGAATACCTGAAAAAAAATATAAAGGGGGGCCGAGTTACGTCCACCTTGGCCGAATTATGCATCGACCTTTAACCCCCACCTCACCTGAAGGCTACACACTTGGTTTGCAATCCCCGTGTACAAGATTGGCCAGTCAGTTTTATAACTGTTCAAATCCCTCCATGGCCTCCCTAACGCTGTTGCCTCCTCCAGCCCTACGAGCCCCTGAGATCTCTGCGCTCCTCCAATTCTGGCCTCTTGCGCATCCCCGATTTTCATCGCTCCACCATTGGCGGCCGTGCCTTCAGCTGCCTGAGCCCCAAACTCTGGAATTCCCTCCCTAAACCTCTCCGCCTCTCTCTCCTCCTTTAAGACGCTCTTTAAAACCTACCTCTTTGACCAAGCTTTTGGTCGCCTGTCCTAATATCTCCTTATGTGGCTCGGTGTCAAATTTTGTTTGATAATCGCTCCTGTGAAACACCTCGGGGATGTTTTACTACGTTAAAGGCTCTATATAAATGCACGTTGTCATTGTTGCTCCATGTTTAGTGAGAATGGTTTCCTGACAAGCCTGACGCAGAGAGTGAGCGGGACAGGGGGGCTGAGAGCTGAGCAGACTTTGTCTGACAGCGGGGGAGCGAGTTTCAAGAAAGCTGGCAGCCCAGGGGGACCCAAAGCACCAGAGACTCTTGGTCTCGTCTTTTGAAAGCTGGACGTAACTTTCTCTGCCACAGCCTCCCACTCAATCCCCCGAGGGAGAGAGAAAGGAGAGGTTGTGTTTCATTTTATACTGTGACACAGTGAGGAGGGGCTGCTGTGACAGAGCCAGACTTTATAATGTGACGGGATGGGATGAGTCCGTTCAGTCTGTGAGCTCTCCAGTGGCTGAGGGGGAACGGCCAGCTGCTGGCTACAAGCTCGCCTGCCAAGAACGGACGGAGAAACTAAACTCCCGTGTATACGCATTTGTAAAAAAGGGATGGCTGGTTCCTGCCTCCTTCTCCTCCTTGCCGCTCTGCCCTTCTCGCTCGTGGCCGCTTACTCGTTCAGGGGTGACGACAACTTCCTGCCCGACTCGTTCGAGGTCAGCCGCGAGGAGGAAGGTGAGAAGCGGCTCGCTCGGCCTCCTCCGCAGCGGAGGGTTTGCGAAGCTCCCCCTCGTGCCGGGCCCGCGTCCGGGGAGCAGGAGGGAGTGAGTGAACATCATGCGTAGCTGGGCGGGGGGGGGAGGGGTCGTCGTGAGGGGGTCGTCGTGGGGAGAGTCGTCATTTGGGGAGGTCGTCGCTAGGGGCGTAGGTCATCGTGAAGGGGTCGTCGTGGGGAGAGTCGTCATGGGGAGGTCGTCGCTAGGGGCGTGGGTCATCGTGAGGGGGTCGTCGTGGGGAGAGTCGTCATGGGGGGGTCGTCGCTCGGGGCGTGGGTCATCGTGAGGGGGTCGTCGTGGGGAGAGTCGTCCTGAGGAGGTCGTTGCCATGGGGAGGTCGTTGTCTTGCGGGGGGGGGGGGTCGTCGTCATGGTGGGAGGGTTGTCGTGGGGAGGTCGTTGTCATGGGGAGGTCGTTGTGGGGAGGTGAGGCCAAGCTTGTGTTTTCAACGTCTGTAGAGTCAAGGGAAGGCCGAGGGACATGGTGGGGGGGGCAGAGGGGGTGACAGGGAGACGGGGGAGAGGGGAGGTGAGGGGGCGAGAGGCGGGGACAGGGGACAAGGGGGGAAAGGGGGAGAGAGGGGAGGAGGGAGGGGGGGCGAGAGGGGGGCAGGGGGCAAGGAGCGAAAGGGAGGGAGGGGAGGAGGGAGAGGGGGAGGGGAGAGAGAGAGAGAAAGAGAGAGGAAGTGGGATAGAGGGAGAGAGGACGAGAGAGGGAGGGGAGAGAAAGGGAGAAAGAGAGAGAGAAAGAGAGGGGGAGAGGGAGGGGAGAGAAAGAGAGGGGGAGAGAGAGAAAGAGAGGGAGAGAGAGATAGAGAGAGAGGGATAGAGAGAGAGAGAGGGAGAGAGAGAGAGGGATAGAGAGGGAGATAGAGAGGGAGAGGGATAGAGAGAGAGAGGGATAGAGAGGGAGAGGGATAGGGAGAGAGAGGTCATAAAAATTATAGTGCAACATCTGTGGGTCTGGAGGGAATGCAGTTCTTTATCTCCTGATTCGGGCGGGTGCATCACTGATACAACACGGAGTCAGGATCCGGGCCCAGTCACAGTTTATTCAGCAGGGTAAGGGTTACTCACCGTGTAACTGTACAGAGTCACTGTTTATTCAGCAGGGTAAGGGTTAATCACTGTGTAACTGTAGAGAGTCACTGTTTATTCAGCAGGGTAAGGGTCACTCACTGTGTAACTGTACAGAGTCACTGTTTATTCAGCAGGGTAAGGGTTAATCACTGTGTAACTGTACAGAGTCACTGTTTATTCAGCAGGGTAAGGGTTAATCACTGTGTAACTGTACAGAGTCACTGTTTATTCAGCAGGGTAAGGGTTAATCACTGTGTAACTGTACAGAGTCATTGTTTATTCAGCAGGGTAAGGGTTAATCACCGTGTAACTGTACAGAGTCACTGTTTATTCAGCAGGGTAAGGGTTAATCACTGTGTAACTGTTCAGAGTCACTGTTTATTCAGCAGGGTAAGGGTTAATCACTGTGTAACTGTACAGAGTCACTGTTTATTCAGCGGGGTAAGGGTTAATGACCGTGTAACTGTACAGAGTCACTGTTTATTCAGCAGGGTAAGGGTTAATCACTGTGTAACTGTTCAGAGTCACTGTTTATTCAGCAGGGTAAGGGTTAATCACTGTGTAACTGTACAGAGTCACTGTTTATTCAGCAGGGTAAGGGTTAATCACTGTGTAACTGTACAGAGTCACTGTTTATTCAGCAGGGTAAGGGTTAATCACTGTGTAACTGTACAGAGTCACTGTTTATTCAGCAGGGTAAGGATCACTCACTGTGTAACTGTACAGAGTCACTGTTTATTCAGCAGGGTAAGGATCACTCACTGTGTAACTGTACAGAGTCACTGTTTATTCAGCAGGGTAAGGATCACTCACTGTGTAACTGTACAGAGTCACTGTTTGTTCAGCAGGGTAAGGGTTAATCACTGTGTAACTGTTCAGAGTCACTGTTTATTCAGCAGGGTAAGGGTTAATCACTGTGTAACTGTACAGAGTCACTGTTTATTCAGCAGGGTAAGGGTTAATGACCGTGTAACTGTACAGAGTCACTGTTTATTCAGCAGGGTAAGGGTTAATCACTGTGTAACTGTTCAGAGTCACTGTTTATTCAGCAGGGTAAGGGTTAATCACTGTGTAACTGTACAGAGTCACTGTTTATTCAGCAGGGTAAGGGTTAATCACCGTGTAACTGTACAGAGTCACTGTTTATTCAGCAGGGTAAGGGTTAATCACTGTGTAACTGTTCAGAGTCACTGTTTATTCAGCAGGGTAAGGGTTAATCACTGTGTAACTGTACAGAGTCACTGTTTATTCAGCAGGGTAAGGGTTAATCACTGTGTAACTGTTCAGAGTCACTGTTTATTCAGCAGGGTAAGGGTTAATCACTGTGTAACTGTACAGAGTCACTGTTTATTCAGCGGGGTAAGGGTTAATGACCGTGTAACTGTACAGAGTCACTGTTTATTCAGCAGGGTAAGGGTTAATCACTGTGTAACTGTTCAGAGTCACTGTTTATTCAGCAGGGTAAGGGTTAATCACTGTGTAACTGTACATAGTCACTGTTTATTCAGCAGGGTAAGGGTTAATCACTGTGTAACTGTACAGAGTCACTGTTTATTCAGCAGGGTAAGGGTTAATCACTGTGTAACTGTACAGAGTCACTGTTTATTCAGCAGGGTAAGGATCACTCACTGTGTAACTGTACAGAGTCACTGTTTATTCAGCAGGGTAAGGATCACTCACTGTGTAACTGTACAGAGTCACTGTTTATTCAGCAGGGTAAGGGTTAATCACAGTAAATGTACAGATTCACTGTTTATTCAGCAGGGTAAGGGTTAATCACTGTGTAACTGTACAGAGTCACTGTTTATTCAGCAGGGTAAGAGTTAATCACTGTGTAACTGTACAGAGTCACTGTTTATTCAGCAGGGTAAGGATCACTCACTGTGTAACTGTACAGAGTCACTGTTTATTCAGCAGGGTAAGGATCACTCACTGTGTAACTGTACAGAGTCACTGTTTATTCAGCAGGGTAAGGGTCACTCACTGTGTAACTGTACCGAGTCACTGTTTATTCAGCAGGGTAAGACTTTTCTGTTTCCCATCCATAAAATAGTGCCCTCACTGTACAAATGTGGCATTTCGATTGCTCAGTCCGCCCGTCCAGATTGAGCTTCTCTGAGTGAGACTGACGATCTAGGGGCTCGTTCACAGTGATTGTTATTAATGGTGAAATGGTCTATTCTTGGGTGAAAAAAATGAATTCGCAGTCTGATTAGCGACGGTGAAGGGGACCCGTTCCCCCCCCCCCCTTCAATGGCGGCAGGCTAGTGCAGTGGGATCTCTCTTGTCTCTGCTGCCTGCGATTCAATGCACACATGGGACCCTCAGAGCAGTGAGAAAGAGGCTTTCGTCACATCAGGGCAGCCCCCCAGATGCGGAAGGAGAGTGAGCTGGCTGCACTACCCAGCCCATCGCCCGCCAGCTTGATTTAATCATATCGAACGCAGATGTGTTTCTATTTATTATATTCCCAGACCAAATTAAGAAGTCAGAATGACCCCTGAGAGACAAAGTAATGGTTGAGTCCAAAACTACAGGTTTAAGAGTAACAGGTTAATGCTCGTCCAATGGGCAAATGTACTGGTGCGGGGAGGATGACCCACAATTGGGGAGTGGTGCAGCAGGGGGTGCTCTTCTGGGGCTGGTCTTAAGTCAATTAATGGGACAGTGTAGAGGGAGTTTTACTCTGTATCTAACCCGTGCTGTACCTGCCCTGGGAGTGTTTGATGGGACAGTGTAGAGGGAGCTTTACTCTGTATCTAACCCGTGCTGTATCTGCCCTGGGAGAGTTTGATGGGACAGTGTCGAGGGAGCTTTACTCTGTATCTAACCCGTGCTGTACCTGCCCTGGGAGTGTTTGACGGGACAGTGTAGAGGGAGCTTTACTCTGTATCTAACCCGTGCTGTACCTGACCCTGGGAGTGTTTGATGGGACAGTGTAGAGGGAGCTTTACTCTGTATCTAACCCGTGCTGTACCTGCCCTGGGAGTGTTTGACGGGGCAGTGTAGAGGGAGCTTTACTCTGTATCTAACCCGTGCTGTACCTGCCCTGGGAGTGTTTGACGGGACAGTGTAGAGGGAGCTTTACTCTGTATCTAACCCGTGCTGTACCTGCCCTGGGAGTGTTTGATGGGGACAGTGTAGAGGGAGCTTTACTCTGTATCTAACCCATGCTGTACCTGCCCTGGGAGTGTTTGATGGGACAGTGTAGAGGGAGCTTTACTCTGTATCTAACCCGTGCTGTACCTGCCCTGGGAGTGTTTGATGGGGTCAGTGTAGAGGGAGCTTTACTCTGTATCTAACTCGTGCTGTACCTGACCTAATCATAATATTTTGTAATTAAGTATTAAATAGGTTACCAATAATGACAGTTCTTCTTAGAAAGTAAGAGTGTCAGACAGAGCCAGATAAAAATAGAGAGATAAAATAAAAGAAGCAGACAGAGAGGGAGAGACAGAGAAATAGAGAGGCTAGGAAGTCAGAGAAGGGGGAAGGGGTGAGAGACAGGAATAGAAAGAAAGAGAAATTAAAAGAAAGGGAGAGAGGGAGAGGGAAACGAGAAAGGGAATTAAAGAGATGAGAGGGGAAAGAGAAAAATGGAAAGAGAAAGAGTGAGATGGAATGAGAGACGGAGAGAGAGGGGAATTAAAGAGAAGAGAAGGGAGAGAGAAATAGAAAGAGGGGAAAGAGAGAGACAGAATGAGAGAGGAAGACAGGGAATTAGAAAGTGGAGAGGAAATTGAGAAATAAAAATAGAAAGGGAAAGAGAGAGACAGTATGAGAGAGTGAGAGAGAAAGGGAATTAAAGAGAAGAGAGGGGAAAGAGAAAGAGGGAGAGACAGAATAAGAGAGGGGGAGAGGGAATTAGAAAGAGGAGAGGGGAAAGAGAAATAGAAAGAGGGAGAGAGAGACAGAATGAGAGAAGGATAGAGGGAATTAAATAGAGGAGAGGGGAGAGAGATTTAGAAAGAAAGGAGGAGAGAGAGACGGAGTGAGAGGGAGCGAGGGGTGAGGAACCTGTGTTGTGTCGAGTCTGGATTCAGGTCCAACCCTTGTGATGGAGTGTTGACGCTGTGTCTCTGCACCAGCTCCGTGCTCCTGGGTTTATTTACAGTGCGGTGATTATTCAACTCTCACAGGTGAGAACTGCCCTTGTGACAAGGAGCTGTCTCGCTGGGACAAAGCCTTTGTGATGCTGGAAGACTCCCAGATGAGGCAGAACATGCTCCTGCAGTCGGTCGACGACGGCCTGGCCGGCGAGCTGAGGGCGGTGCGGTCGGAGCTGAGCCGTCTCCTGGCGCGGTCCCCCGGCACCTGCGGCCGCGCCCCGGGGAAGGCCAAGCAGTGGGAGCCGAGGCACGACGGCCTGCTCGAGTGGCAACAGGAGAACGCCAGGCAGCTGCGGGAGGTCCTGCTGTCGGTGCTGGGGGCGTTGGAGGAGAAGCCGGAGGAGCCGGGGCCCACCGCGCCGGAGGTGAGCTCCGACGGCCTGTGCCGGGCCCTGACCGAGGAGCTGCGTCTGACCAGAGACGAACTGCGAGCCTCGAGGGCTCGGTTGCCCCCTGCCCGACACTTGGAGATGCCGACGGAGGCTCCTCCCGCAGGTAAGAGGCCATTTACCGCGGACTGACCAAGTCTTCACCCCTTCCATCCATCAGTCACTCCATTCATAGAACTACGGCACAGAAGCAGGCCATTCGGCCCAACTGGTCTATCCCGGTGTTTATGCTCCACACAAGCCTCCTCCCACCCTGTAATAAATTGGATAGCCCGGTGGTGAAGGATAGTATATTAGAGCCTAATCTTCAGTTGCTTCCAAGCCTTTATTCACAGAGATCCATATTCCCAACCACACCCTAGATAAGCTCTCCTATAAATGGATAAGAAAGTCCCCAATTAATACTCACCACCTGAATACAATCAACAGTAATTGATATAAATCATACAATTAACACTCCCTACTTCATCTCACTCTATCAGCATATCCTTCTATTCCTTTCTCCCTCATGTGTTTATCTCGCGTTCCCTTAAACGCACGGATTTGTTAAAGGCAAATTGTGTTGAACTAACCTGATTGAGTTTTTTGATGAGGCAACAGAGAGGGTCGATGAGGGCAATGCAGTTCTTGTGGTGTATATGGACTTTCAAAAGGCGTTTGATAAAGTGCCAGATGGTAGGCTTGCTATTAAGATTGAAGCCCATGGAATAAAGGGGGCAGCGGCAGCATGGATACAGAATTGGCTAAGGGACAGGAAACAGAGAGCAGTGGTGAACGGTTGTTTTTCGGACTGGAGGGAGGTGTACAGTGGTGTTCCCCAGGGGTCGGTGCTGGGACCACTGCTTTTCTTGATATATATTAATGACTTGGACTTGGGTGTACAGGGCACAATTTCAAAATTTGCAGATGACACAAAACTTGGAAGGGTAGTGAACAGTGAGGAGGATCGTGATAGACTTCAAGAGGATATAGATAGGCTGGTGGAATGGGCGGACACGTGGCAGATGAAGTTTAACGCAGAAAAATGCGAAGTGATACATTTCGGTAGGAAGAATGAGGAGAGGCAATATAAACTAGAGGGTACAACTCTAAAAGGGGTACAGGAACAGAGAGATCTGGGGGTTTATGTGCATAAATCGTTGAAGGTGGCAGGGCAGGTTGAGAAAGCGGTTGAAAAAGCATACGGGATCCTGGGCTTTATAAATAGAGGCATAGAGTACAAAAGCAAGGAAGTTATGATGAACCTTTATAAAACACTGGTTCGGCCACAACTGGAGTATTGTGTCCAGTTCTGGGCACCGCACTTTAGGAAAGATGTGAAGGCCTTGGAGAGGGTGCAGAAGAGATTTACTAGAATGATTCCAAGGATGAGGGACTTTAGTTACATGGATAGACTGGAGAAGCTGGGGTTGTTCTCCTTGGAACAGAGACGGTTGAGAGGAGATTTGATAGAGGTATTCAAAATCATGAAGGGTCCAGACAGAGTAGATAGAGAGAAACTGTTCCCATTGGTGGAAGGGTCAAGAACCAGAGGACAGAGATTTAAGGCGATTGGCAAAAGAACCAAAGGTGACATGAGGAAAAACTTTTTTACACAGTGAATGGTTAGGATCTGGAATGCACTGCCCGAGGGGGTGGTGGAGGCAGATTCAATCATGGCCTTCAAAAGGGAAGTACTTGAAAGGAAAAAATTTGCAGGGCTACATGGAAAGGGCGTGGGAGTGGGACTAGTTGGATTGCTCTTGCATAAAGCCGGCGCAGACTCGATGGGCTGAATGGCCTCCTTCCGTGCTGTAACCTTTCTATGATTCGATCTACACTATTCGCCTCAACTACTCCTTGTGGGAGCGAGTTCCACATTCTCACCACTCTCTGGATAAAGAAGTTTCTCCTGAATTCCCTATTGGATTTATTAGTGACTATCTTATATTTATGGCCCCTAGTTTTGGTCTCCCCCACGAGTGGAAACATCTTCTCTACGTCTACCCTATTGAACCCCTTCATAGTTATAAAGACCTCTATCAGGTCACCCCTCAGCCTTCTCTTTTCTAGAGAAAAGAGCCCCAGCCTGTTCAGCCTTTCCTGATATTTATAATCTCTCAGTTCTGGAATCATCTTTGTACTTTCTCCGTTCAAATGATCAGAGTGTTCCACTTTTTTTTAACACTAGATTGCTGTGTTATCTACTTTGCTTAAATCATAATTCAATTTTTCTTGAGCGTAGAAAATATCTATACGATTATTATTTGTTGCATTTATCAAGTTTTCATGTAGGGGCCTGGTTACATACTCTCATCCCTCTATAGAGCGTAGAAAAGCCCACAGACCAGGACGATCCTCAGTCTGTGCTGATTTAACTACTGGTTGAGAGAAAAATCAGAGAAAGCAAAGAAAGAAAGACAGACTCCATTTACACAGCGCCTTTCATGACCTCAGGACGTCCCAAAGCACTTGATGTCCAATGAAGTACCTTTGAAGTGTGATCACTGTTGTAATACAGGAAACAAGGCAGTCAATTCGCGCACAGCAAGATCCCACAAACACCAACGTGCTACTGACCAGATAATGTGTTTTTAGTGAGGTTGGTTTCGGGATAAATGTTGGCCCCAGGATTCCCCTGCTCTTCTTCAAAAATAGTGGCCGTGGGATCTTCTACATTCACCTGAGAGGGGCAGACGGGGCCTCGGTTTAACGTCTCTTCTGAAAGACGGCACCTCTGACAGCGCGGCACTCCCTCAGTACTGGCACTGGGAACGTCGGCCTGGATTTTGCACTCAAGTCTCTGGAGTGGGACTTGAACCCATGACCTTCTGACTCAGAGGCGAGGGTGAGACTCACTGAGCCAAGACTGACACCTCTAACATCTCCCTGAATTGCAATCTTGACTCTAGTTTGTTGATACCACTGTGGTCAGTTCTTTGGTTCTTTGACTGTCCCTCCAGTCCTCCTAAACAATAAATGTACCTCAACAACAACAACTTGCATTTATATAGCGCCTTTAACGTAGTAAAACATCCCCAAGGCGCCTCACAGGGGCGATTATCAAACAAAATTTGACACCGAGCCACATAAGGAGATATTAGGACAGGTGACCAAAAGTTTGGTCAAAGAGGTAGGTTTTAAGGAGCATCTTAAAGGAGGAGAGAGAGGCGGAGAGGTTTAGGGAGGGAATTCCAGAGCTTAGGGCCTAGGCAGCTGAAGGCACGGCCGCCAATGGCGGAGCGATTAAAATCAGGGATGCGCAAGAAACCAGAATTGGAGGAGCGCAGAGATCTCGGAGGGTTGTAGGGATGGAGGAGGTTACAGAGATGGGGTGGGGGGGGGGGGGGTGAGGCCATGGAGGGATTTGCAAACAAGGATGAGAATTTTAAAATCGAGGCGTTCCCCGACCGAGAGCCAATGTAGGTCAGCGAGCACAGGGAGGGTGATGGGTGAACGGGACTCGGTGCAAGTTAGGATACGGGACAGCGGAGTTTTGGATGAGCTCAAGTTTATGGAGGGTGGAAGATGAGAGGCCGGTCAGGAAAGCCAGTCTCCAACGTCCCCCCACTCCCCCCATACCCTCACCGTGCTGAAAGTAAGACTCATTGTAGCATCTCCCCGGGACAATGCCTCCCTCAGTCTTCCCATCCTCTTGGAATTTAGAGTGGAGATCCGTGTATGTAAACAGTTGCCTGTCACGATGCAGGCTCTGGTCAGTAGGCGGTGCAGTGGAGCAAAAAGATCTGGAGTCTCTCTCCCGACTCCGTCGCTGTCTTGTATAATCCCAAAAAAACACTAATCTTCATCAGCTGACTTTGGGCAACATCGCGGGCAGTTCACTGGGGCAGAAGGTCATTACGAGTGAGGGCAGGCCACTCGGCCCGTCTTTGTTCATCGATCCAAGAAAGACCCAACAGATGCCCCGTGGCAGCTTCCAATTGTTTCTTAAACGATGAGAATTTTTTTTTAATGCAGCGAGTTGTTAAGATCTGGAATGCGCTGCCTGGACAGGGCGGTGGAAGCAGATTCAATAGTAACTTTCAAACGGGGAATTGGATAAATAATTTGAAGAGGAAAAATTTGCAGGGCTATGGGGAAGGAGCGAGACTAATTGGATAGCTCTTTCAAAGAGCCAGCACAGGCACGACGGGCCGAATGGCCTCCTTCTGTGCTGTGTGATTCTATGATTGCAGTGTATCCCAGATTGTAACAACTCGCTGCGTAGGATACATGTGGCCTCATCTCCCCTCTGGCTCTTTTGCCAGTGCGAGTCCTAAATTTACCTTTCCCCAGTATGAAGCTTGCCCTACTCCTGCCATCTCATTGAAAGTTACATCAGCATCATTGTCGAAAAATTCAAAGCGCGGAAAGCTGGTTAGCCTTGCTGTCGTGATCTAACGCCCCGCGGTGACTCTCCCCGCCCCACCCCGACCCTCTTAGACCTCGAAAGCCGGGTCTGCGCTCTGCTCTGCGTCAGTCTGACATTTCCCTTCCTTTGGTCTCTTTCTCTCTCTGCCCTTTCACCCTCTCGCAGTAAGTACAGGTTGCTGGCTGGCTGACGGGAGTCGAGGGGGGGTGGGGGGTGGTGGGGAGACCCTGTGAAAACGTGTGTGGGTTTGACAAGGGCCTGTGCAGGATCCAACATAACTTGCTCGATAATTGGAAGCAGGACAGTGCGTTGGCAACAGAGTGCAGATTTTTCTCATTGATAGATGCGCAGTGCACTAAAGTGGAGCACAAGTGAGAGGCAGGAGTCGGGTGTGAGAAAGTTTACACTCCTCAAGAAACTGATTATATCAATGCGACCTGGGGGATGTGGGCGAGCCACCGACCCATGGATAAAAGCTCGCGTGAGAGACTACGTGTCAGCCTGTATTCCCGGGATATCCAGGCTTCCCATGGTTTTCCAGTGTACAATGGGAATGTGACCAAACCAAGGCCTCTTGAGGAATCGGCTTTGCAATTCATGGGAGCTCTTTCGCTCAGATTAAATCAACAATCCATTTACATAAAATCTTAACCAGCATTTTTTTGTCATCTTTCCAACGAGGACTTGTTTCCCTCAAACCTTGTCCCGTTTGATTGAGTGGCTTTCAGCAAGAACAATGGTTTAGTCACTTCTGCAATAGTGAGCGAAAGAGAGAGATCAGAGAGAGAGAGAGATCACAGAGAGACACACAAACACAGAGAGACAGAGACAGTGAGCGACACAGTAAGAGAGATACACTCAGAGCAAGACACACACACAGACAGAGACAATGAGCAATACAGTAAGAGAGATACACTCAGAGCAAGACACACACACACACACACACAGAGACAGTGAGCGACACAGTAAGAGAGATACACTCAGAGCAAGACACACACACACACACAGACAGAGACAATGAGCAATACAGTAAGAGAGATACACTCAGAGCAAGACACACACACACACACACACACACACACAGAGTTAGAGAGATACAAACACACAGATAGACAGAGACAGTGAGACACAGTAAGAGAGATACATACACAGACAGAGAGAGATCACAGAGAGAGACGCAGAGGCAGACGGTGAGAGACAGAGACAGCGAGAGACACATTAAAAGAGAGAGGGAGAGAAAATTTGCAGAGAAACTCCTGCTCCTATTTCTTATGTTCTTAAGGCACACAAAGAGATGTGAACAGAGAGGGGGAGACTGAGACAAACGGGGAGAGAGAAAGAGATGTACAAAGAGAGATGCACAAACACATGCACATAGAGTGAGAGAGACACAGTAATATAGATGCACAGAGTGAGAGCCATAAAGGAAGACAGATGCACAGAGAGTCAGTGAGACATACAGGAAGAGAGCAAGAGTGAGGCAGCAATGCACACAGAAAGGCAGAGAAAGAGAGAGGGATCCAAAAAGAGAGAAAGGAGCACAGAGAGGAAAATAGAGGCCGAGAGGGAGATAATGGGTGAGGGAAGAGTGCTGGGACTCAGCACTGCTTCACAGGACAGTGGGGAAACACTGCTCACAGGGACGTGGGGAGGGAGCGAGGGGTGGGGGAGGTGTATCAGCCAGGAAACCCAGAAATGCGGGTAACCTAGACGACCAGTCGGCAGCCAACCGGAATGAGAGGCTGCCGTGCGGAAAGGGCCTACGGCCGCAGCCAGGGAGTGGAGAGGCGGGTGGGAGGGAGGGAGAGGTCAGAAAGGCCGGAAAGGTGGGGGGATCGGAAATCAGAGTGTGGGGGGAAATCGGAGGCGTTGGGGGAGTCCGGGGGGGTTGGAGGTCAGGGGGAGATTGGAGGCCTTGAAGAGATTGGAGGTCAGGGGGGGATCGGAGGTCGGGGGAGATCAGCAGTCGGGGGAGATCAGAGGTCAGGGGAGATCAGCGGTTGGGGGAGATCGGAGGTTGGGAGGAGATTGGAGGTTGGGGGTTTGGAGGTCGGGAGGAGATCGGAGGTCGGGGGGAGATCGGAGGTCGGGGGGGATCGGAGGTCGAGGGGGGATTGGAGGTCGGGAGGAGATCGGAGGTCGGGGGGAGATCGGAGGTCGGGGGATCAGAGGTCGGGGGAGTTCGGAGGTCGGGGGAGATCGGAGGTCGGGAGGATCGGAGGTCAGCGGAGGGATTGGAGGCCTTGGGGGGATTGGAAGCCTTGGAGGTCGGGGGGGGGATCGGAGGTCGGGGAGGGGGGTCGGAGGTCGGGGAGGGGATCGCGGGCACGGGAGGTCAGACAATCGTGGGGAAGGAAGCAGCTTTTCTTGGGGGGGCCGGGGTGGGGTGGGGGTGGGGGGAGAAGCACTCCTGCTCCTCCTGGCCCACAAGCAGTGCTGGAAAGACACTTACCTGCTGCATCCGGCCGTTCTCGCCTCCCTTCAGCTGCCGGCTCCCCCGAGCCCTGGGAATCCCGGCCTGCCGGCGGTAAACCTGAAAGCCTGCTAAAATTTGAGGCACGCATCCTCATCAAAATATTAAAATGACGGAGCCTCCCCTGGAGAGCAGCCTGTCCCCCAACCCGCCTCCATTTTAACCGTCCCTCTCCCGCCTGTCCTCAGGGGTTAAAATTCCCCCCACTGTGTTAGACCAGGGGCCGTTCCACTGCAACCCTTTAGAGAAGTCTGTCTATAGCAGCTTAAAGCAGCAGCAGCACATTAACCAGCCCTGGTGAAATCATTAACACAGTGACTGGACCCCCTAGCAATCTAGCAAATTAGAAATGTATGTATTTAAAACTACTTATTTTTCTGCATAGTCCCAACCCCCTCTCAAATTCTCCCCCCTCGCTCCCAAAGGTGACGACTCTCGCTGGGGTACAGTTCCACGGGCTTTGGCTCTGACTTTTTAGGGCCTTCTTCACACACGAGCCTGGACAGTGAGAGTCGGCGGGCTGGTCAACCACAGGAAGCATCACATCCAAAGCCGGAAATGACAGCAATCAGGAGTAGGGGAACCCTGGCTGATTTTTTTTCTTCCTTAGCCCGGGTTGGGGGGGGGATTGAGGCCAGGAATCTACTCTGGGATCTCTGGCTGGTTTTTCCACTGGGCCTACAGGGGCAAGTGCTCTGTATATTTTCAATGAAACCACAGTCTGCCTCTCCCCGCCTCTCTCTCCTCCTTTAAGACGCTCCCTAAAACCTACCCCTTTGACCAAGCTTTTGGTCACCCGTGTGGCTCGGTGGCTTGGGATACGCCCCGTATCCCAAGTTATAAACGTTTTAAAGAGAGTAAATACTGAACACAACGTGGGAATTGTATGAATACTTGAAGGGGAAAAATTTGCAGGGCTGTGGGGAAAGTGCAGGGGAGGGGGGGGAGGGAATGGGACTAATTGGAAAACTCTTTTAAAGAGCTGGCACAGGCAGGATGGGCCGAATGGCCTCGATCTGTGCTGTTATCATTGTCTGATTCTACGAAAGGCTGGATAGAGGGAAAAGCTTGCTCACATCTCTCTCTCTATCGCAACCGTGACCATATTTTGTTGAAATCACGATAGCCACTTCTCTGAGCTCCCCACCAGTCCTCCTAAGTTTTAAATGTTCCTCCCCCTGCTCCCCCACCATATCCTCACTGTGCTGGAAACAAGACTCATTGCTGTCTTTCCCCCTCTAACTCATCCTTTCCCATGACCCGCCCGCCCGCAGCCCTCTTCCAATCTCCGAGCCTTCAAGACCCCCCCCCCCAAACTCATCGTCTTCCGTCAGGCTCTTTTCAACCCTGGCGAGCTGTTGCACCGTGGGAGGCTTCCAAAACAGGCTTCGTGCGGGGGCTCCGAGTGAGCAGTGAGACCCACGTGGGCTGGAGCCTTGGATGGGCCCATTGGCGGCCCTCCAAGGCTTGTGCAATGTTTGGCTTCACATTTCGATGCCGTTAAGTTCTTGACTGTAACCGTGCCAAGTGAAAGCCGGCAAGTTCCCAGGCGGGGAGGGGGGGAGGAGAGACACACACAGAGGGAGTCACACTACAATACGGGGTTGCCAATCCTCCAGGATTGCCCTGGAGTCTCCAGGAATTAAAGATTGACCTCCTGGACGCTGCTGCGAGCAAAACACCCGGGAGAGAAAAATCACAGGGACGTTAAAAATAATTTCTTTGAACGCTTCTGTTTATTGGTTATAAATAGGCTGTTTGACTGGGGCGGGGCAGGTGGTCACGTGATGAGATCTCCAGGAATACGTCCAAGCAGAGTTGGCAACCCCTCCACTGACACTGTTTGGCAAACGCAGGGTAAACAGGGAACAGAAACTGTCAGACTCCCACAACTCCATCCAGCGAGTTGTTGACCCAAACAGACCAGGGATCAGTGGTGTAGTGGCTATGTCGTTGGATTAATAACCCAGAAAGTGTTGAGTTCAAATCCCACTGCGCCAATTTGAGAATTTGAATTCAGTTTAAAATAAATCTGGAAATCAAGAGCTGACAGCAGTAAAAGTGACCGTGAAGCTGCCAGATTGGGTTAAAAACCCCAACTGGCTTCACTAAGGCCCTCCAGGGAAGGAAACCTGCCGTCCTTACTCCCAGGTTTCGGCCTATATGTGACTCCAGTCCCTACACCAACGTGGTTGACTCCTAACTGCCCTCCAGAAGCGGCCTAGCAAGCCATTCACGAGGGGACGGGGCAATAAATGCCGGCCTTGCCACTGATACCCCTATCCTGGGGCCAGTCCCTGGTCTGTAATGAGCTGGCTGGGTTGCTGTATTTAACGGTGGCATGGGTTAGGATTAGGAGGAGACAAATCAGCTAGGAACTGGGGGGTGAAACTGTGTGTGGGGAGGGGGGGTCCCATTCTGCATCTTTATTTATTGACCCAAACTCCTTTGCTGGAAAGTGCCTGAGATTGGGCATCAGATGTGATGCCCCCCATAGTTAAATAGCCCACTGACTGGCAAGAATCCCAAACAAGGAATGGCCGTGTTGGACAAGGCAACGCTACCATAGCGTGGCGAGGGGGGGCGGTTAAAATAATTGGAGAAGGAGAAAAAAACACAAAGTCTATTATTAAATATTTGAAAATGCTGGAGAAACACATCTGAAAAGAGTATAAAATACAGCTCTCAGTACTTCAGGTAGAGATCTTTCTGACGAGACATTAAACAAAGGGTCCCGTCTACCCCTCTCGGGTGGATGTAAAAGATCCCACGGCCACTATTTCGAAGGAGAGCAGGTGGGGGGGGGGGGGAGGGGGTAGTTCTCCCCCGTGTCCTGGGGCCAATATTTATCCCACTACTAACATTACTTAAAAAATAAAAACCCAGATTATCCGGTCATTATCACGTTGCTGTTTGTGGGATCTTGCTGTGCGCAAATCGGCTGCCGGGTTTCCTAACATCACAAAAGCTTCAATGGCCGTAAAGCGCTTTGGGACGTCCTGAGGGGGTTCGATTTTTCTCTTTCTTTCATCACCACAGTTCTGATGAGAGGACCCCCTGCTCCAAAATGTCAAAGGGTCTGTTCTTTCCTCACATACTGACGGACCTTGCCAGCCCTCGTTGGCTTTCGCTGCAGGTTCTCTCGCAATTTTTAATTTTTCCTTACGCTGCCACAAAATGAAAACGTTTCAGCAACAAGAGCTGGTGTTTTTCTTCTTCGGAAAGGCCGTCTCCCATTGTGGAGCGGGGACAGTGGAGGGGGGGCGAGGGGGTCGGTCTTCTTGTGAGACTGCGAGCTTTGTTTACAGTAATCGGGAGGAGTTTATAAACACCGGACGAGCTCAAAGTGATCTCCCCTCAAATTGCAACCAGATGTGTCGAACCCCTCGCCCAGAGGCGAAATAAGCGTTCAGAGGCCAGCCCCAACTTTCACAGTTTGAACTCGTGGAGTGTCCAGTTTGTTTTAAGTGCAGCCTAACCCCGACTCTACATAAACCAGAGATGGAACTTTTTAAAAAAACACTTGATAAATGACTATTCTTGAGTGCTTGAGATGTAGCACTGATTAAACATCAAAGCCGGCTCCTCTAATCTTGAATGGGTCTGTTGGTCTGTACAGTTATTTTAAGCATTGTTTCATCCACCCCCTCTCCCCAAGTATTTTTTATTTGCTGCGTTGACTCGAGTCTGCATCTGACTGAGTGGAGGAACAGCCCCCCGGTGTTGAAACTTTTTTTGGGAGGGTGTTAAGAGTTGAACAATTGCAAAGACTCCCTTCAGTTTCTGTTACTTTTTCTCCGCCTGTATCTTAACTCGCACCGTTCACCCATCACCTCCCCCACCCCTGCGCTCGCTGATTTACATTGGCTCCCGGTCCGGGAACGCCTTGATTTTAAAATTTTCATCCTTGTTTTCAAATCCCTCCATGGCCTCGCCCCCTCTCCCAATCTCCGTAACCTCCTCCAGCCCCTCCAACCCTCCGAGATCTCCGCGCTCCTCCAGTTCTGACCTCTTGCGCATGCCCCGATTTTAATCGCTCCACCATTGGCGGCCGTGCCTTCAGCCGCCTAGGCCCCAAACTCTGGAATTCCCTCCCTGAACCTCTCCGCCTCTCTCTCCTCCTTTAATACGCTCCTTAAAACCTCCCTCTTTGACCAAGCTTTTGGTCACCTGTCCTAATATCTCCTGATGTGGCTCGGTGTCTAATTTTGTTTGATAATCGCTCCTGTGAGGCGCCTTGGGGAGGTTTCACTATGTTAAAGGCGCTATATAAATGCAAGTTGTTGTTAAGAGTGCCTTTACTCGGAGGCCTCCCACTACACATGAAATGGATTGCATCGTGACACACAGATGGGTCACTCGTCTTGGATATAATTTAACTTTGCTTTTTCTGCGCCTCTGCTCTGTTGTTCCAAATATCCTGGCCTACGCACACTCCCAATTCCCCGTGTTGAAATCAAGGCTCATTGAGTCATCTCCTACGGTGACTCATTCTTTCTCACAATCCCCCTCCCTCACTCCCAGAGTCCACAGTCAGTGACTGCGAGATGCCGAGCTCGGGGTTTTCAAAGCCTCATGGCATGTGGTGAGGGCAAAATGCTTGTTGACTTCGGGCCTTTGGTTCCCAAAGATCTCCACCCACCGGGGGCTTTTCCTGCACTCATGTCTGGGTCTGTTGCAGACTAACCGAGAGAGATTAGTCAGCAACTCCCATTATCGTTGTATCATGCGGGTACCAGGATGGTAGAAGGCGAGCTAGACGGCCCTTGGTCCTTATGCGTCGAACATTTCCCACATTCTTTTAAAAAAAACACACCCTTCGCGACCTCAGAGACTCCCAAAGCGCTCAACAGCCACTGAAATACTTCTGAAGCGCGGTCACTGTTGTAATGTGGGAAACGCAGGCAGCCAATTTGCGCACAGCAAGATCCCACAAGCAGCAATGTGATAATGAGCAGATAATCTCTTTTTAGGTAAAATGAAAACAGAAGATGTTGGCAACGCTCAGCTGGTCAGGCGGCCACAGATGCCGAGCGTTTCCGGCATTTTCTGGTTTTATCTCAGATTTCCAGCAGCCGCAGTATTTCGCTTTTAGAATCGCAGAAAATTTACGGCACGGAAGGAGGCCGTTCGGCCCATCGTGTCCGCGCCGGCCGAGAAACGAGCCGCCCGACCCAATCTCACTTTCCCGCATTTGGTCCGTGGCCCTGCAGGTCACGGCTCTTCAGGTGCACATCCAGGTGTTTTTTAAATGAGTTGAGGGTTTCTGCCTCTACCACCCTCTCAGGCAGCGAGTTCCAGACCCCCACCGCCCTCTGGGTGAAAAAAATCTTCCTCATTTCCCCTCTAATCCTTCTACCAACTACTTTAAATCTATGCCCCCTGGTTATTGACCCCTCCGCTAAGGGAAATAGGTCCTTCCTATCCACTCTATCTAATCCCGTCATAATTTTGTACACCTCAATCAAATCTCCCCTCAGCCTCCTCTGTTCCAAGGAAAACAACCCCAGCCTATCCAATCTTTCCTCATAGCTAAAATTCTCCAGTCCTGGCAACATCCTCGTAAATCTCCTCTGTACCATCTCTAGAGCAATCACATCCTTCCTGTAATGTGGTGACCAGAACTGAACGCAGTACTCAAGCTGTGGCCTAACTAGTGTTTTATACAGTTCCAGCATAACATCCCTGCTTTTATATTCTATGCCTCGGCTAATAAAGGAAAGTATCCCATATGCCTTCTTAACCACCTTATCTACCTGTCCTGCTACCTTCAGGGATCTGTGGACATGCACTCCAAGGTCCCTCACTTCCTCTACACTGTACTATTTTTTGTTAGTGGTGACGGTTGAGGGATAACTATCGGCCCAGGTCACGGGGAGAACTCCCCTGCTCTTCTTCCAATAGTGGCCGTGGGATCTTCTTACGTCCACCTCAGAGGGCAGACGGGGCCTCGGTTTGACGTCTCATCCGAAAGACGGCACCTCCAGCAGTGCAGCACTCCCTCAGCACCGGCACTGGGAGTGTCGGCCTGGATTATAGGCTCACGTCTCGAACCCGCGGCCTTCTGACTCAGAGGCGAGAGAGTGTGACTCACTGAAGGAGGCTCCACAGAGCTGAGAGGCCTGGAAGGCCAAGGGTGGCATGTGGAGAGGGATAAAATGCGAATGTGGTGGTTTGGTTGGCTTTTTGAAGTAGGACGAAACAGCAGAATAATGAACAATGGTTGCTCTGTTCCGTTCTGCTTAGACAGCTGTTCCTCGGCCAAGTCTGCCTCTGATATGGGACCAAGTGGCATTTGTGCTTAAAGGTCATGCAACTGTGAGCTCTCGTTCTTTCTTCAATCTTTTTAACCTTTGACCTTGCCGTGTGTAACTCTGGGACAGAATGCGTCTGTAGAGTGTTGAATAACACGACAGTACTTGCAGCAGATTCAACAAACAATGAGTACAGAGGAATTGTTTCACTAACTGAAGGGCTTTTATACATAGAATCTACAGCCCAGAAACAGGCCATTCGGCCCAACAGGTCTATGCCGGCGTTTATGCTCCGCATGAGCCTCCTCCCTCCCCTCTTCATCTCACTCTATCAGCATATCCTTCTATTCTTTTCTCCCTCGTGTTTATCTAGCTTCCCCTTAAATGCATCTCTGCTATTCGCCTCAACTACTCCGAGTTGCACATTCTCACCACTCTCTGGGTAAAAAGGTTCCTCCTGAATTCCCTATTGGATTTATTAGCGACGGTCTTATATTTACAAACTCCTTAGTTTTAGACTCCCCACAGATTATCTGGTCCTTATCGCGTTGCCGTTTGTGGGATCTTGCTGTGCGCAATTTAGCTTCTGCGTTTTCTACACTACGAACATTGACGACACTTCAAAAACAAGTACTTCGTCGGCTGTGAAGCGCTTTGGGACGTCCTGAGGTCGTGAAAGGCGCTATATAAATGCAAGTTCTTTCTTTACTCATGTTAGGATACGAGGATGCATTTTCTATCCCAGTTGCTCTCGTTTTTCTTAGTCGGTGACCTCTGTCACCTGACCAAGGAGCGAAGTATTACAATCCCAAAGCCACCAGGGGCCGTAAAGGCTCGGGGTGCGACTGGGAATCAGCTTTCAGCCAGCGGACATGACTCAATGTAATCAGCAGCAGCTGACCTGACATTGTATCTCTCTCTCTCACTTTTACAATGGATCTGATCTCCCCTGCTGGCTCAGTGAGTAGAAGCACAGTTTAATGTGATACTGGACCTCGCAGGCCAGAAGCCACCCAAGTCCAACCCCACCAGCACCCCCCTCCCAAGTCAGTCCTAAGCCAACCTTGCCTTAACCAGGGTAGCAGTCAGGTCGTTACTATAGGCCTTGGAATCCCGTGGGTGGGGAGAGGGAGGTTAACGAGATTAGCTGGGGAGGGGGTTCCCGCTCGAGATCACCTGCCAGGGACCCCTGCTTAAAAAAGACCCGTCTGTGCGGTTGGGCCCAGAACAGTGCTGAGCTCGATTGTGATGCCCCCTGTAGTCGAATGGCCCAGCGACACTCCCCGTCATGGATCGTAACGTAGAGTGAGTGAGGCACCGTCGCTCTCTGTCCCGCAAACGTTCAAGGGCTGGAGGCAGAAAGGGAAGAAACAACGGGATGTGGAAATGACGGTGGGGGCGGGGGGGCGCTGTAGGCTCATTCTGGGTGGATGACTTAAGATGGGCCGAACGGCCTCCCTCGTCTATAATTATCTCGCGACAGGACGGGATCGGATTTTCTCAGGGCTAATCCGTCTTCATTTGTCACCGTGTGTTTTCACAGGGTGCCCGACTGCGTTGACGTTCCCCACTCACCCGAAGGGTACGCAGGCCAGCGTCCACCCCACGTTGAGCCGCGACCTCCTCGCCTTCACCGCCTGCGTCTGGGCAAAGCCAAGCCACGTGGCAGAGAAGACGGTCCTCTTTTCCTACTGCGCCGGAGGCAACGGCACTGAATTCCAACTGTCCCTCAACCAAGACTCGGTGGCGTTCTCAGTCGGCCGTACACAGCACGCGGAGGCGGGCGCCCGCGCAGGCTCCTTTGGAAAGTGGACGCACTACTGCGGGATCTGGGATGGCGATTCCGGGAAGGCGACGCTGGTGGTGGATGGGCAGGCGGTGGGCTCGCAAGGCAAGGTGGCCTGGGCGCAGGTCATCCCCGGTGGAGGAGCTGTCCAGCTAGGGCACGAGAGCTCCGACTGCCGCACGGGCAGGAGGGCCGACGACAAATCCACCGTCTTCATCGGGAAGCTGACGGGTTTCAACCTGTGGGACGCGGCCATTACGGAGGCTGAGGTTGCCCCTCTGCTGAGAAGCAATGGGTGCAATGTTAAAGGGAACGTGGTGGGGTGGGACGTCGCTCAGGTCACACTGGGTGGTGGTGTCCTGCTTCACTAGTGAGCCATTCGATCCCAGTGTTTGACGGAGCATTGTGCCACAGATAAAATCACAAAAAAAAGTCTGACTGAATTATCTATGTTAATTCCTCTCTTTTTTAAAAGAAAAATTTACCGCAGTTATTTTATGGGAAGAAAAATGGGCTTGATTGACTTAATTATCCTGAATGCTGTCAAGGCAGCTGTTTTGAAATCAGAATCATGTCAAGGCAGCCATTTTGAAATCAGAATATTGTCAAGGCAGCCATTTTGAAATCAGAATCATGTCAAGGCAGCAGTTTTGAAATCAGAATCATGTCAAGGCAGCCGTTTTGAAATCAGAATCATGTCAAGGCAGCAGTTTTGAAATCAGAATCATGTCAAGGCAGCCGTTTTGAAATCAGAATCATGTCAAGGCAGCAGTTTTGAAATCAGAATCATGTCAAGGCAGCCGTTTTGAAATCAGAATCATGTCAAGGCAGCAGTTTTGAAATCAGAATCATGTCAAGGCAGCCGTTTTGAAATCAGAATCATGTCAAGGCAGCCATTTTGAAATCAGAATCATGTCAAGGCAGCCATTTTGAAAACTAAATCTGATCAAGGCAGCAATTTTGAATTTTCCACTCCTCGTGCCTGGGCTAAACCATCCTATATCACCAGTTGCATACCACTATTGTTTTTTTTTAAATAGCGTGAAAATTAAAAGCTACTAGACTTTGCTTCTGGCAACTGCAGCAGCCACAGACTGCACGTGGTTTGGGTGGAGGGACAGTATTTTTAAACGGACCGCATGCCATGCGCACTATGGTCAACTTGGGATCGCACGGTCTGGATAGTGGTGGACGAGTCAAAAATCAAAACAAAACTTATCTGGTTTCCATTCCTCCAAATGGCTGAATGCCCTCCGTCAGCAGATCAACTCCAGTTATGGCACAGGGCTTTTTATATGTTACCTCCTAATAAACTAGTATTTAATTAACAATGAAAAAAAATTCACTTTTTAAAATCCTGTATACAAAGGTCCCTAATTTAGCACTGAACTGAAGTTGAAGTAAATCATGTATAAACTTATTCTATAAAAGCTCACTGAGTTCCCTGAAGGGCTCTTATCGCAAGGTCTTCACGACAAGAGTTGAAAGGTCAACTGTGTTTGAAATTTAGGCTTTGGAGGGGGTGCAGAGGAGATTTACTGGAATGGTACCAGGGATGAGGGACTTCAGTTACATGGAGAGACTGGAGAAGCTGGGGTTGTTCTCCTTAGAACAGAGAAGGTTAAGAGGAGATTTAATAGAGGTGTTCAAAATCATGAAGGTTTTTGTTAAGCGTAAAATAAGGAGAAACTGTTTCCAGTGGCAGAAGGTTCGGTAACCAGAGGATGCAGATTTAAGATAATTGGCTAAAGAACCAGAGGGGAGATGAGAGATTTTTTAAAACAGCGAGTTGTTCTGATCTGGAATGCGCTGCCTGAAAGGGCGGTGGAAGCAGATTCAATAGTAACTTTCAAAAGGGAATTGGATAAATACTTGAAGGGGAAAAATTTGCAGGGCTATGGGGAAAGAGCAGGGGGGAGTGGGACTAATTAGATAGCTCTTTCAAAGAGCTGGCACAGGCCCGATAGACAGAATGGTGGCCTCCTGTGCTGTATGATGTTCAGACAGCCTGGTGGGCAAACGACACGAAGCTGGCCACCAAGGAAAGCTCATGATGTGCAGACGTTACCCGTTAACACTTCCCGTTTCTCCTCTCCCGCTACTGACTCATGCTCTGATACAGCTACACCCCATGCCGGAACAGCCCCTCGATGCCCTGTCCCGGTGGCCATTTCTTTTCACGTGGCAGCCCAGTGGCCACAAACTATTCGACCGCAGGAGGGTGGCATCACAGCCGAGCCCGTCCCCCCAATTTCACCCGACATTGGCTGGATTGTGAACACAAGATAATCGCGGGAGGAGGGCGGCCATTCGGCCCATCTTGGTTCAGCCGTTCAGACCCTGCGTCTACCCCATTGCAGTGTCTTAATGGTTTCTTAAATTACAGCCAAGGCTTTTTGTCTCCGCTGCTCTACCCAGGAGTAGATTCCACATGTTGGTCCCTTCGTGTGAAGAAGAATGTCCTCATCAGTCTTCAGGGGGAACATAGATGCTCTCACCTGCCCTCCCACCCCAAACCCAGGGGTCCTGAGGCAAATTGTGACGCCCCCTACAAACTATGATCAGCACACATCACACAGAGGATCGCAGCCAGAGCCTGTATGAATCAGTACCGCACAGTACAACACGTCTGTTAACGTTACCGACGGCAACCTTCACGTTGCGATGGCTTCATCAGCACTTCCTGGTTGAGGGTTCAACACGATTACTTCACCGCCAACCTACAGAGTGCAGAGCCCCTCCCTATCTCTCAAACCTCCCCCAGCACTACAATCCTTCACGATCTCTGCGCTCCTCCAATTCTGGCCTCTTGCGCATCCCCTGATTTTTGCCGCCCCACCATTGGCGGCCGTGCCTTCAGCTGCCTGGGCCCTAAGCTCTGGAATTCCCTCCCCAAACCTCTCCGCCTCCTTTAAGACGCTCTTTAAAACCTACCACTTTGACCAAGCTTTTGGTCGCCTGTCCTAATATCTCCTTACAGGGCTCGGTGTCAAATTTAGTCTGATAATCGCTCCTGTGAAGCGCCTTCGGGACGTTTTACTACGTTAAAGGCGCTATATAAATGCAGGTTGACGTTGTCGCTTGATTGTGTCGGTGACAACTGGTTCTACGTTAACTAATTCCCTTGTGGTGTTAGACTCCAAGGGAAGCACTGTTGAAAATCAAAGCCTTTTCTGGAGGACCGAACCAAACTTCGGACCTCAGTAGCCACATTGTGGTTGAGAGAGATAAGAAAAGAAAAAATGATGGAAATCTGAAACATAAACAGACAATGAAGGCTGTCAAGGCCTTGGAGAGGGTTTTGATAGAATAAACAGGGAGAAACTGTTTCCAGTGGCAGGTGGGTCAGTAACCAGAGGGCACAGATTTAAGATGACTGGCAAAAGAACCAGAGGCGAGAGGAGAATTTTTCTTTACGCAGCAAAAGGGCGGTGGAAGCAGATTCAATAGTAACTTTCGAAATGGAATCGGATAAATACTGGAAAAGGAAAGATTTGCAGGGATCTGGGGAAAGAGCAGAGGGGGAGTGTGGGACTAATAGAATAACTCTTCCAAAGAGCCGGCACGGGCACGATGGGCCAAACGGCCGCCTTCCGTGCTGTATGATTCTGTGACGCTTGGAAAGTCAGTGAAAAACAGAAAATGATGGTAATGGAAAGCGAATCAGTGAACGTTTGTAAAGAGTAAAGAAATGGTATTGACATTTCAGACACCCAGCCGGTCAGAGCTCAATCTGACGGAATCATAAACCCAAACGATAACCCGTCCTTTCTCTTTACAGATGCTCAATGACCAGCTGATCCCAGCATTTTATTGGTTATTTTGCTCGTCTCAACTCAGCCGAGACAAAATCTCCCCGCCCTGCCGCATTACAGATTATTATTTAGTAAAAATGTAAGAACAGTGGGGTTTGTACAGTCGAAGAGTTTCCCTCTTTCGGTTTCCCTGGCAATGCCCAGCGTCGCACAAAGTCCGTGCAGACTAGAATGGGCCACGTTTGATCCCCTGGTTTGTGCTGAGTTCGCTGGATTAATTGGCCTCAGCGCCCCCGGAACAGGGAAAGGAGGGGGCGGGGGAAGTAAAATAAGCCAGAGTTCCCGCCCTGAACCACTATCCAGTGACCCCCCCACCCTGCACGGGTCATCAGCAGAGGACAGGATTGGGCTTGGCTGTGACGCTTCCTGTGGTCAAATAGCCCACTGACACTCTCTGTCGCAGTTCAGGGGAAAGGATGGGTATTTTTGCAGAGGACGAGCGCAGCCTGGTGAAACCATACCCCGGCGAGAATCGCCACAGTCGGGAGAGAAAATAGGCAAAAACCATCCTTAAAAAAAGACAGCACCTGAATTGCTTCCGGCACAAAGAAGCTTGGATTTTTTTTTAATTCAGCATTATATGTTTTATTGTACATTTTTATATGGACAAAAATAATCAACTATTTAAATATTTTTGCTAAATGCACATTATTTGAATAAAAATGACAATTATGACAAAATACATTTTTTTCTCTCTTGCTTCTATATTAAAAATCTCATGCGATTCCTATTCCCAAAACCGCACTTTCTGTAGTCACAACTTTCAGTTACACTTTCCAGTGCGAATAGCCACGTTTAACATTTCCCCATTCAATTTTACAAAAGGCAAAATACTGCAGATGCTGGAAATCTGAACCGAAGAGAGGGATTTGCTGGAATACACACAGCAGCTGTGGAGAGGGAAAAATATTTAACCTTTCAGGTTGACGGCCTTTCATCAGACATCGACCCGAGATGTTAACTCTTTGTATCTTTCGCCAAGGATGCTGCCTGAGTGTATGTGTGTCGGCCGTGACTCAGTGGGTCGCATTCTCTCGCCTCCGAGTCAGAAGGATCGTGGGTTCAAGTCCCCACTCCAGAGACTTGAGCACAAAATCTAGGCCGACACTCCCAGTGCCGGTACTGGGGGAGTGCTGCACTGTCGGAGGTGCCGTCTTTCGGATGATACGTTAAACCGAGGCCCCGTCTGCCCCTCTCCGGTGGATGTAAAATATCCCATGGCACTATTTCAAAGAGCAGGGGGGAGTTCTTCCCGCTGTCCCGGCCAATATTTATCCCTCACCCAACATCACTAAAAGAGATTGTCTGGACATTTATAACATTTCTGTTTGTGGGACCTTGCTGTGTGCAAATTGGCTGCCCCGTTTCCTGTATAACACAGTGACAACACTTCAAAAGTACTTGGCTATAAAGCATTTTGGGACATCCTGAGGTTATGAAAGGCGCTATATAAACACAAGTTCGTTCGTTCTTTGCTGTTTTTATTTCCCATTCAATTTTTCTATGTCAACGGTCACAGCGCAGTTGCAGGCGCTGGCCACTTGATGGCATGGCGGACCCAAGTTTCTGAAATGTCTCCCTCTCAGCTCCGTGCGCACCTTGCATTCAGCAACTGACCGCGGGGGGTGACACCATGGGGAATTTACTGACCCGTAAATACATGCTCTGGTTCCCAGTGACTTCTTTCAGGGAAGGAAGCAGGACGTCAGCTTTTCCAATGAGTCGCCGAGCTTGCGGATCGACCGGTTGGCCGCTCTCAGCCGGTGAAGCGGTTTCGGTGACACAATCAGCCCCTGTGCCCCTTGGTTAGTAATAAAGCTGGGGTTGGGGAGGAGGGGGAATGCCCGAGACTGACACGCAAAGGGAAACGCAAGCAAAAACATTCAGCTCAAATGGGAAACCTCTCGGCAAACAAAATGGGTAAATCTCGCAAACTTTAGACGAGTAAAATTAAGTAATATTTGCAATTTGGATTTTTTTTGTTTTGGGCAGCAGCCAATTTGCACACAGCAAGATCCCACAAACAGCAATGAGACAATGACCGGGGTAATCTGTTTTAGTGATGTTGGTTGAGGGATAAATATCGGCCAGGACACCGGGGAGACCGCCCCTCCTCGAATAGTGGCCATGGGATCTTTTAAGTCCACCCGAGAGGGGCGGATAGGGCCCTCGGTTTAATGTCTCATCCGAAAGACGGCACCTCCGACAGTGCTGCACTCCCTCAGTACCGCAGTGGGAGTGTCGGCCTGGATTATGAGCTCAAGTCTCTGGAGTGCGGATCGATCCCACCACCTTCTGACTCAGAGGCGAGAGTGCGATGGATGCACAGACTGCGCTGCTCTCCAATGCCAGCTGGAACACTACAATCGGCCGGGGTGGGGGGGGGTGGGGTGCGGAGGGCAAATGGGAGGGTGAGAGGTTGATGAGATTCAACCTCCCTTCCCATTCCCGAGCCCCGCTGGAAAGTACGGGAGTTGCGATCCAGGTGAAGATGAGTATATACTCAGGTGTGACGCCCCTGTGGCCGAATAGCCCGCAGACACTCGTCGTCTGGGCTCACAAACACGCACAAAGAATGGGCACTTGGAGAAGGCGCTGCAGAAAGAGTCCTGCGAATAGCTGAAGTGCTGGTTACTGAGCAGATTCCAGTGATAGTAAATTGCTTGCTTCTAATCAGCCCCCCAGTTGGAGAGGGGTGGGGGGACGGGGACGGGGATGGATGACGAACATGAAATTCAGCACCCCCCTCCCCTCAATCCTTCAGGTTCAAAGAGGAAAACCTTGAGCACCTGAAAAGCAGCCCACTCTCTTTTCAAGCCTGGTTGAAACCTTCAGAGTAGTTTGACTGCTCTGCCAATGTCACAGGGGGAGTGGGCACCAGAGGGAGCACGAAATGGGCATCCCACCCCCCCGTCACTCTCGTGTTCTCAATGGTTTCATCAGACAAGGGGACAATTCTCCCACACCCCCCACTATTCTCCCCCAAAAAGGGGAGGCGGGGGGGGAGTGGTGTTGGGGTACGGTCCACAGGCATTTACTACTCTTAGTTCGCTCACCCCAAGTCGCAGCTCAGCGAGTGTGAGCGAGCTGGTCGACACGGGGAGCTACATCTGGCAGCAGCGCTCTGGGCTGGAGAGAGAGAGGCGGTGGTGTTGGTGGAGGGTGGGGGGTGGTGATGAGGGAAATCGGCCAGGTCTCCCGCACCGGATCACGATCCAGGGACTCCCTGCTGGAAAGCGTCCGTTTGGCCATTGGGCCTGAAGGCGTGATTGGGCTTGGCCGCGATGCTTCAGTAGCCGAACAGCCCGCTGATACTCGCCCTCTGGGCTGACACATGAAGAAGGGCCGTTCTGTTACGGGCCTGTCAAGACTGTGGGATGCACCCCAGCGAGAGAGATGGGGTGTGTGTGTATATATATATAATAGACCCTTGAAGACTGCGAGCACATGAGAGCAGGAGTGCCTCGTGAGTGACCCGTGACGGAGCGAGTGGGGAATAAACTGGCACAAACTGGTTGTAAAGTCTCTGAAATCAACCTTATCCTGGATTCAAATGATTAAAAGATGACAAACGGTATCAGGTGAGGTCTGCGGGGAGGTCAAACCCCACAAGCTCCGATCGTTCAGACTTCCCGCTAGCCGGCGCTGAGCCGTTGAGTTACCGCGTCAGTTAACATCCCAGCACCACCGCATCAATGGCCAGCTCTGTTACACGAGTGACCCATTTACTACCGTGGCCTTCTTGGGGCGATGAGCTGACTTGAGGTTGGGGTGGGGGGGTGGGGGTGCAGGTCTCCCATGCCACGGCCCAATGCCGCCGGGTAAGGGCGAGAGGTTCAGGCAAAGAACCTGCCACCTGGTAGGGCGGCAATGCCCCGAGCTGCCGCTCCACCGTGCCAGTTAACACCACGAACACTCTTACACACGAGTCGAACCTTTGCGGTGGGCGAACGGTCGCGTACGAGGCGCTGCGTTGAAGGTTGCTCGTCCCCCCCCCCCCCCCACCCAGCGGGGGGAGGCTACGTCGGGACGATGCCGCACAAGATGCCCGCCCCGGTGCCAGGCGCCACCGGGTTGGCTCCTCGGTCTCACATGTACTGCGGGCTCGACACGCTGTCCACTTCCACTTCGATGGAGACGACGTGGTGACCGGGGATCATGGCCAGTCCCAGCACGCGAGGCTCGCCGTGCGCCAGGGAATCTGCAACGAGGCAAAGCGGGGTGGGTGGGGGGAAAGGGTGGGGGGGAAGAGAGGGAAAAAGAAAAGGTCATCAGAGGATGCTGTGGTCGAACCGAGCAACGATCCAATCAACCTTTTTGAGGGGTGCGTCCGGTTCGGGTCACGTGGGAGATATTCGACTGCTGCAGGCAGTGCAGGGAAGAGCCACGAGGCTGATGCCCGGCGCCAAACGGCTTGAGGTGTGACGTCTTTCGGATGTGACGATAAACTGAAGCCCAGCGATTGAGATCGATAGATTTCTTTTCAAGGTAAGGGTGTTAAGGGTTATGGAACCAAGGCGGGGAGATGGAGTTAAGACACAGATCAGGCCATGATCTAATTGAATGGCAGAACAGGCTCGAGGGGCTGAATGGCCTCCTCCTGTTCCTATGACAAAAGACAAGAGAACTAAACCAGAGAAACTTTTCAGTCTGGAAAGGAAGTGATTTTATAGAGGGACACAAGATAGGTAAGGGAATGGGGGGGGCTGGCCCCGCGTTCTGCCGGGGGGAGGGGGCTGGCCCACGCTGTAAAAACCACCCCTATGGGCATAATTATGGATGTTACCTCCCCAGTCTTGAGAGTGCGCATTCAGAGCTGTATAAACCCAGAGCGAAGAGGAGCAGTGTAATGTGATCGATGATCTAGCTCTCCCAGCACACAGTGGCTGCAGTGTGTACCATCCACAGGATGCACTGCAGCAACTCGCCAAGGCTTCTTCGACAGCACCTCCCAAACCCGCCACTTCCACCTCCGGAGAAGGACAAGGGCAGCAGGCGCATGGGAACACCATCGCCTCCAAGTTCCCCTCCAAGTCACACACCATCCCGACTTGGGACGTGTATATTTCAAGAAAAAGTTTGCAGTAAAAAGCTATCGTCAGTCGTAAGTATAAGAAAGCATAAAGTGATTTCAAAAAAGCAAGAGTGAAATCCCAATTGAATCCTCCCAGCAACGGACGACCAAAGAAACATGAAATATAAAAACCCAATAGAAAATAACTGAACGAGACCTTCAGATGCTTAAAGGGGAAAACTGTGCAGGGCTACGGGGAACGAGCTGGGGGGGAGGGATCGCTCTCTCACAGAGCCGGCACAGGCCCGATGGGCGAGTAGCCTTACTACACTGTATCATTCTATGAGTCTGATTAATATACCCATCACTGAAGGGACATAAATTGTCCCCGTGTATCAGCACTTGATGACAGGAGTACAGAAAAAACACAGCACTAATAGGCCTGTATTACCGCAGTTACCCAAGTAACATGAAAGCTCAGTGAACTCCCATCCGACAAGCTCTGAGAGGGACAAGAGCAGCCCCACTGGCAACTCTGTGGATTCTCTCTCACTACCCCACTCAGATCAGACAAATCCCACCCCCCCTCCTCATCAACTGGTCCCCAACTCCCCGCCTCACCCTCTCCTGCTTCAATTACCTCCCTGCCCTCAGACCTCGATCCTGAGAGTGCCCTTGACCTTGGCACCCCATGTGCGACGGCTAGAGTCCATTAAAAATCTTGTGACGGGCACGCACTTCCTGTGCTCACGCTTTTGTGTCAACGCTGCCCGCTGTAAATTGCTACATCAACATGTGCTGGGCACCACACTGCAAGAAGGATATATTGGCATGGGGGGTGGAGGGGTGCACAGCACAGATTCGCCAGAATGATGCCGGGCCTAAAAGGGTTAAATTACGAGGACAGGATGCACAGACTGGACTTGTATTCCCTCGAGTGTAGACGATTAAGGGGTGATCTAATCGAGGTGTTAAAGATGATTAAAGGTTTGGATAGGGTCGATAGAGAGAAACTATTTTCTCTGGTGGGGGGAGTCCAGAACAAGGGGGCGTAACCTTAAAATTAGAACCAGGCCGTTCAGGGGTGATGTCAGGAAGCACTTCTTCACACAAAGGGGAGTGGAAATCTGGAACTCTCTCCCCCTAAAAGCTGCTGAGGCTGGGGGTCAATTGAAAATGTCAAAACTGAGATCGATAGATTTTGTTCAGGCGAGGGTATTAAGGGTGATGGAACCAAGGCGGGTAGATGGGAGTTATGAAGACGATCAGCCAGGATCTAACTGAACGGTGGAACAGGCTTGAGGGGCTGAATGACCAAT
>NC_090359.1:19493065-19512068 GCF_035084215.1 Heptranchias perlo | reverse complement strand
TTATCCTCTCCATCACCAAGGCTGCCTACTTCCACCTCCATAACATCGCCCGTCTCCACCCCTGCCTCAGCTCATCTGCTGCTGAAACCCCTCATCCATGTTTTTGTTCCCTCCAGACTGGACTATTCCAATGCTCTCCTGGTCGGCCTCCCATCTTCCACCCTCCGTAAGCTTGAGCTCATCCAAAACTCTGCTGCCCTCTCTCCTAACTCGCACCAGGTCCCATTCACCCATCACCCACTGGCTCCCGGTCCAGCAACGCCACGATTTTAAAATTCTCATCCTTGTTTTCAGATCCCTCCATTATCCCGCCTTTCACTATCTCTGTGACCTCCTCCAGCCCTACAACCCTCCGAGATCTCTGCGCTCCTCCAATTCAGGCCTCTTGCGCATCCCCGATTTTCATCGTTCCACCATTGGCGGCCGTGCCTTCAGCTGCCTAGGCCCCAAACTCTGGAATTCCCTCCCTAAACCCTCTGCCTCTCTCTCCATCTTTATGATGCTCCTTTAAACCTACCTCTTTGACCAAACCTTTGGTCACCAGACACCTTATGGAGCTCAGTGTCAAATTTTGTCTGATAATCGCTCCTGTGATGCGCCTTGGAACGTTTTATTACATTAAAGGTGCTTTATAAATGCAAGTTGTTGTTTTATTTGCCCTGGGAGTGTTTGATGGGACAGTGTAGAGGGAGCTTTACTCCATATCTAACCCGTATTGTACCTGCCCTGAGGGTATTTGATGGGACAGTGTAGAGGGAGCTTTACTCCGTATCTAACCCGTGCTGTACCTGTCCTAGGAGTGTTTGATGGGACAGTGTAGAGGGAGCTTTACTCTGTATCTAACCCGTGCTGTACCTGCCTGGGAGTGTTTGATGGGACAGTGTAGAGGGAGCTTTACTCTGTATCTAACCCGTGCTGTACCTGCCCTGGGAGTGTTTGATGGGACAGTGTAGAGGGAGCTTTACTCTGTATCTAACCCGTGCTGTACCTGCCCTGGGAGTGTTTGATGGGACAATGTAGAGGGAGCTTTACTCTATATCTAACCCGTGCTGTACCTGTCCTGGGAGTGTTTGATGGGACAGTGTAGAGGGAGCTTTACTCTGTATCTAACCCGTGCTGTACCTGCCCTGGGAGTGTTTGATGGGACAATGTAGAGGGAGCTTTACTCTGTATCTAACCCGTGCTGTACCTGCCTGGGAGTGTTTGATGGGACAGTGTAGAGGGAGCTTTACTCTGTATCTAACCCGTGCTGTACCTGCCTGGGAGTGTTTGATGGGACAGTGTAGAGGGAGTGGCAAAAGTGCCATTCACACTCTCCACAATGGCGGAGAGGATGGAGGAGTCCAACTCCATCACTAGTGGATTGGTGGCGCTGGTAAGTGTGGGAATGTCTGCGATGGAGACAATGGCAGCCTCCATTGAGCTTCAAGCATGGCTCGCAGATGAGTCCATCCAGGCCCTGGCAACGGCCGTACGGACTCACAGTGAACAACGTTCTACTGCCTTAGACAGGCAGACAGATACATTAGCACTGGCCTTACAAGGCATCACACATGTCCTCCAAACTGTTGTCCAGCAGGGTGGTAGGAGTGATGTGACCCTGGCCCAGGAGAGGAATGATGGCGAAAGGGGAGATGGAAGTGGGGACGCCATTCAAAGCACTCCTACATCTCACCCAGTGCACCCCCCACCTCAACCAGTACCCTCAATGCTGCCTCCTCTCCAGATGGCCGAATCTGTCCCTGCACAGGTGCAGGTGGAGCGGTCTTTGGAGGGGCCCTCACGGGCTCCAAAATCCAAAGGGCGTAGGCCGAAAGCCTAAGTAGTCCGGGCGTGAATCTGAGCAACCTGCCACTACCTCTGCTGCAGCCGCAGGGGGTGCACCACGTAGAAGCTGAAGGAAGAGGAAGTGGAAGGTTTTGTAATCACCAAGGGTGTGCACAAGGGTCTCTGACAGACTGCCATGTTTTTCATTTATATTTGGTTTATGTTTAAAGTCACATTAAATGTTATGATTCTCACCACCACTGCCACGTCTTGCCCATTCTCGAGTCCCTTTTGTGATAACGCCGCGTACATGTGGTAGCTCACGAACGGCGAGACTTGATGCCACCCATTGGGTGCGTTTGCAAGGGGTGTTATGTGTCGCTGTAGGGCTGTTTTGTGCAACCTGAGGTGAGGGGTTATGGTTGTGGTGGTCCTTACAGGTGGTCTGAGTACTTGGCTGCAGTCACTTTGCAGATCTCCCCGTGAGAATCGATCAAATATGAGTGACTCCTTGGCATGACAAGCAGCCAGGTGAGACGCTGCTCTGCCGGTGGGTCGCCCATCGTTGTCATCCTCCTCCTCCTCCTCCTCATCTTCTTCATCAATGTTGATGGCAGGTGCGTTTGGTTCTGGAGTGCACGGGGCCTCATCCACCTGTAACCCTCTCTGTTGAGCGATGCGACGCAGGACCAAACACACGACTTATTCTACACACCCTCGTCTGAGTACTGAAGGGCTTCCCCAGATCGATCCAGGCACCTGAAGTGCATCATCAGCATTCCTGTGGCTTGTTCAGTGTTCAATGGCTTGTACAGCTTACTCTGTATCTAACCCTGTACCTGCCCTGGGAGTGTTTGATGGGACGGTGTAGAGGGAGCTTTACTCTGTATCTAACCCTGTACCTGCCCTGGGAGTGTTTGACGGGACAGTGTAGAGGGAGCTTTACTCTGTATCTAACCCTGTACCTGCCCTGGGAGTGTTTGATGGGACAGTGTAGAGGGAGCTTTACTCTGTATCTAACCCGTGCTGTACCTGACCTGGGAGTGTTTGATGGGACAGTGTAGAGGGAGCTTTACTCTGTTACTAACCCGTGCTGTACCTGCCCTGGGAGTGTTTGATGGGACAGTGTAGAGGGAACTTTACTCTGTATCTAACCCTGTACCTGCCCTGGGAGTGTTTGACGGGACAGTGTAGAGGGAGCTTTACTCTGTATCTAACCTGTGCTGTACCTGCCCTGGGAGTGTTTGATGGGACAGTGTAGAGGGAACTTTACTCTGTATCTAACCCTGTACCTGCCCTGGGAGTGTTTGACGGGACAGTGTAGAGGGAGCTTTACTCTGTATCTAACCTGTGCTGTACCTGCCCTGGGAGTGTTTGATGGGACAGTGTAGAGGGAACTTTACTCTGTATCTAACCCTGTACCTGCCCTGGGAGTGTTTGACGGGACAGTGTAGAGGGAGCTTTACTCTGTATCTAACCTGTGCTGTACCTGCCCTGGGAGTGTTTGATACTGAGACTGGGTGCTCCATTCCCCAACTCTAAACTCGCATATTTTGATGAGCACAAATATCTCAAAAGAACTGTTATAAAAAAGAATGAAGGTTCCAATTAAATGCTCCCCCCCTGTACATTTAAAACCGTCTCGACTCACGGGTTAAAGGGAATGTTGGTGTGGGCTGGGAGCACAGGCTCGGAGGAATGGATGTGTCCTGGCATTTCCTTTAATTGGCACTTACCAGGAGTTGAATTGTTTCCTTCTCGCTGAAATTCAGGAAAACTGTTGGGTATCAATGGATTTCCCCTTCCAAGTCCCCAGCTCGCTCTCTTATTGTTCTGTGAGTCTCTGAACAAGCAGACTCTTTCCTGTTGAATTAGATTTAAATTTTTATAAAGTGGAGAATTGCCAGCAGGGAATTTTTGCGTTGCAAGCTTTTAATCCCTAGTGTAGAAGGCACAACAACAACAATTTGAATTTATATAGCGCCTTTAATGCAGTAAAATGTCCCAAGGCGCTTCACAGGACTGTTATCAATCAAAAATTTGACACCGAGCCACATAAGGAGATATTAGGATAGATGTCCAAAAGCTTGGTCAAAGAGGTAGGTTTTAAGGAGCATCTTAAAGGAGGAGAGAGAGAGGTGGAGAGGTTTAGGGAGGGAATTCCAGAGCTCAGGGCCTAGGCGGCTGAAGGCACGGCCGCCAATGGTGGAGCGAAGGAAATCAGGGATGCGCAAGAGGCCGGAATTGGAGGAACGCAGAGATCTCAGAGGGCTGTAGAGCTGGAGGAGGTTACAGAGATAGGGAGGGGGCGAGGCCATGGAGGGATTTGAACACAATTGTAAATTCGAGGTGTTGGTGGACTGGGGGCCAACGTAGGTCAGCGAACACAGGTGGTGATGGGGGAACAGGACTTGGTGCGAGTTAGAATACGGACAGCAGAGTTTTGGAGGAGCTGAAGTTTACAGAGGGTGGATGGAAGGTGGGAGGCCGGCCAGGAGAGCATTGGAACAGTCAAATGGAGTTTGCGTTGTGGGTGGGAGGGAGGTGTCTAAGGTGGGAGCAGGACTGCTACATCCTTTCTTAAATATCGGAAATAGAATTCAGGAATTTCACGGCACAGAAGGAGGCAATTCAGCTCATCGCGCCTGTGCCAACTCTTCACTGAAGCTATCCATTTATTTGGATGTCTCCAGACCTTTATAAATGTTTATTTTTCAAACATTTCTCCGTTTCCCTTTTTAAAAGCTGTTCTGGATTCTGCTTCCACCACTGTTTCTGGCCGGCATTCCATGTCCTAATAAGCCTCTGCATACAAATAAAATCTCCTAATTCCCTCCCTTCATTCTTTCGATGATCTCACGCAAGCTGGCTTCATACAGGTAATTAATGGGACTGCATTAACTGTAGCAGGCCCTCTTGTTGGGCTTTTGACTCTTCACCCCACTGGACTTGGCACTTTGATCCATTGGCCTTGACCCTTCATTGCATTGACCTTGACCCTTCGCCACTTTGACCTTGACCCTTCACCGCATTGACTGTGACCCTTCATCACATTGACCTCTGCCCTTCACCGCATTGACCTTGACCCTTCACCGCATTTACCTTGACCCTTCACCCCATTGACCTCTGCCCTTCACCTGGGTTTCTCAATAAATTAGAAGTTACTGTCCAGCAACTGGAGACACTGAAGGACAAAACAACTCACCAGTAGGTAGGTAGCCAATATGTTTGGTCCCTTAGTTAGTTCTATTTTCGGCTGCTCCGTACCCTACGTGACCCTTTGTTCGTTCTGAAGGTCGCTCTTATTCCTTGTTGTGGTTCATTCTGGTTAAAGTTGAAATTTATTTTGTGGGGGGGGGGTGGTGAATGAAATGTTTATTTAGATGAACTTGTGCTTAGAATTTCAAAACACTTTGAAATGTTTCTCACTGCCGCTCACTGCTTTCCATTCAGATATGGAAGTGGTTTGAGTCGTTGGGATTCTTGGGACTGAATGGGGGGGTGTTGGTCCATTGGGTTCTGTGCTTTGAGTGTAAATGGGAAAGAAGAGGTTTGGTCCATTGGGATTCTAAACAGTGGGAATGGATAGGAAGGGGATCGATCCATTGGGATTCTGTGTTATGGCAGTGAAAGGGAAGGGGTTTGATCCATTGGGATTCTGTGTTATGGCAGTGAAAGGGAAGGGGTTTGATCCATTGGGATTCTGTGTTATGGCAGTGAAAGGGAAGGGGTTTGATCCATTGGGATTCTGTGTTATGGCAGTGAAAGGGAAGGGGTTTGATCCATTGGGATTCTGTGTTATGGCAGTGAAAGGGAAGGGGTTTGATCCATTGGGATTCTGTTTTATGGCAGTGAATGGGAAGGGGATCGATCCATTGGGATTCTGTGTTATGGCAGTGAATGGGAAGGGGATCGATCCATTGGGATTCTATGTTATGGCAGTGAATGGGAAATGGTTTGGTCCATTGGGATTCTATATACTGGGAGTGAATGGGAAGGGGTTTGGTCCACTGGGATTCTATATACTGGGAGTGAATGGGAAGGGGTTTGGTCCATTGGGATTCTGTATAGTGGGAGTGAATGGGAAGGGGTTTGGTCCATTGAGATTCTATATACTGGGAGTGAATGGGAAGGGGTTTGGTCCATTGGGATTCTATATACTGGGAGTGAATGGGAAGGGGTTTGGTCCATTGGGATTCTGTATAGTGGGAGTGAATGGGAAGGGGTTCGATCCATTGAGAATCTATACACTGGGAGCGAATGGGAAGCAGTTTGGTCCATTGAGATTCTATATACTGGGAGTGAATGGGAAGGGGTTTGGTCCATTAAGATTCTATACACTGGGAGCGAATGGGAAGCAGTTTGGTCCATTGAGATTCTATATACTGGGAGTGAATGGGAAGGGGTTTGGTCCATTGAGATTCTATACACTGGGAGCGAATGGGAAGCAGTTTGGTCCATTGAGATTCTATATACTGGGAGTGAATGGGAAGGGGTTTGGTACACTGGGACTCTGTACAGTGGCAGTGAATGGGAAGGGGTTTGGTCCATTGGGATTCTATATACTGGGAGCGAATGGGAAGGGGTTTGGTCCATTGGGATTCTGTATAGTAGGAGTGAATGGGAAAGAGGTTCGACCCATTGGTATTCTAAACACTGGGAGTGAATGGGAAGCGGTTTGGTCCATTGGGATTCTATATACTGGGAGTGAATGGGAAGGGGTTCAGTCCATTGGGATTCTATATACTGGGAGTGAATGAGAAGCAGTCTGGTCCATTAGGATTCTATATACTGGGAGTGAATGGGAAGGGGTTTGGTCCATTGGGATTCTATACAATGGGAGTGAATGGGAAGGGGTTTGGTCCATTGGGATTCTATATACTGGGAGCGAATGGGAAGGGGTTTGGTCCATTGGGATTCTATATACTGGGAGCGAATGGGAAGGGGTTTGGTCCATTGGGATTCTATATACTGGGAGCGAATGGGAAGGGGTTTGGTCCATTGGGATTCTATATACTAGGAGTGAATGGGAAGGGGTTTGGTCCATTGGGATTCTATATACTGGGAGCGAATGGGAAGGGGTTTGGTCCATTGGGATTCTCTATACTGGGAGCGAATGGGAAGGGGTTTTATCCATTGGGATTCTATATACTGGGAGCGAATGGGAAGAGTTTCGATCGATACAATCTGGCCAACTCAGACATTGACTTTACCGGAATCAACGATTAGTGAGTTATTAACACATTACCTCGGTAATTAATGAGTTAACAACTGCCGAGCTGTGCATATTTGTGGCCTCTAAAAATGATATCAAAACACGGGCTGGGTTTGCAAGCTCACATAGCTGGTGTGTAATTCAATATCGGGACAGCACAGCTGACCAAGCACTTGTGACGGCAAATGAGAAATCAGGATGGCTGGAAACTGCATCAGCTCCTCCGCAGACGGGTCTGAGACGGTGCAGTCTGGTCTTCTGAAGAGAGACATACAATCACAACGTACGGACGGGGCCAGACCCCTTCACAAACTGAAAGAACCAAAACTCCTGTCGTTTCTTTTACTTTCCTTTGTTTTTCTTTTGACTTATTTTATTTTTGACCTCCCCCCTCCCATCCGAACTTCCTCACTTGTCTCCTAAAAGCAACCCCCCCCGCAACCCTGCTCTTGTAGGGGTTTGGTCCCGTGAGATTGGCCAGCTCTCCAGTACTTCATCCATGTTTACGTGTGACACGTGTGTTAATTGTATCCATGTGATTTATATCAATTAGTGTTAATTGTATTCAGGTGGTGGGTATCAATTGGGGACTCTCTTGTATCCATTTATGTGCGGGTGTTGAGTGGGTAGTGTGGATCGCTGTGAATAGAGGCTTGGAAGCAACTGAAGACCAGGCTCTAGTAGTCTATCCTTCACCACCTGGCGATCCAATTTATTACAACATGGGCACTTCAGCTATTGAACCGTGAGGTGGGGTGGGTGGGGATGGTGGTGGGCACTGGAGCCAAACCCAACCCCTGTCCTTGGCCCACATTTCCGGGAGGGCTCACTGGACAATAAACGGGAATGGGAATGCCGGCAGATCCTATTGTCCCACCTCCCCGACCCGGAGATCCCAAGGCAATCGTGGTGCCCTAACTGCTGTGTCCGGCTAATTCGACACGTAGGAACAGGAGTAGGCTTTATGGGGGAGGAAGTTCCAGATTTCCACTCCCCTTTGTGTGAGGAAGTGCTTCCTGACATCACCCCTGAACGGCCTAGCTCTAATTTTAAGGTTATGCCCCTCTTGTTCTGGACTCCCCCCACCAGAGGAAATAGTTTCTCTCCATCGACCCTATCAAATCCTTTAATCATCTTAAACACCTCGATTAGATCACCCCTTAATCTTCTACACTCGAGGGACTACAAGCCTAGTCTGTGCAACCTGTTCTCGTAATTTAACCCTTTTAGCCCCGGTATCATTCAGGTGAATCTGCACTGCACCCCCTCCAAGGCCAATATATCCTTCCTGAGGTGCGGTGCCCAGAACTGAACGCAGTGCTCCAGATGGGGTCTAACCAGAGCTTTATATAACTGTAGAGTAACATCCACCCCTTTGTATTCCAGCCCTTTTGAGATAAAGGCCAACATTCCATTAGTCTTTTAAATTATTTTTGGTACCTGTCCACTGGCTTTTAGTGCTTTCTGTACATGGACCCCTCAATCTCTCTGCTCCTCCACAGTTCCTACTCTCACCATTTAGAAGATACCCTGATCTATCTTTCTTAGGTCCAAAGTGGATGACCTCAGTCCAGGGCTGGACCGTACTGGCAAAGCCCAGCCAATGGAGAGCCAGCACTATGACCTTAAAGGAGGTCAGTCTGCAGTGCAAGTTGTGTGGATCACATGGGACGAGAAGCTTGCCTTTTGAAGGCCTGGCCGTCAGACAGTGGTCAGCACGGAATGTTCTGAGAGCCCTGCAGGGAAAGGAGAGGTTGGATCTGATCGGGCATTTCCCCGACCAGACGGTCGATGCCATTTGGCAGAACGTCTCGTCGCCAGAACTGACCAACAGGCACCAGGATGCAGCCTGGATGGTGGTGAGAAAGGCCCTCCCAGTGCGGTCCTTCCTACACGCACGGAACCTCAGCGCCACCGCGAGCTGCCCTCGAGGCTGCGGTGGGGAGGAGACCGTTGTCCACCTCCTGATGGGCTGCCCCTTCACACAGAGGGTATGGGGAGAGCTGCGTTGGTATCTGTCCTGGTTCATCCCCAACAGCTCGGTAACACAGGACGCCGTGCTCTACGGACTGTTCCCCGGGGCACACACCGAGACAGATATCACCTGCGGCTGGAAGACCATCAACTCGGTGAAGGAGGCCCTTTGGCCCGCCGGAAACATGCTGGTCTTCCAGCTGAAGGAGCTGCCCACGACCGAGTGTTGCCGACTGGCACACTCCAAGGCCCAGGAGGACGTGCTGCAGGGCCCACTGAAGCGAGGTGCGGCCTACGCAAAGGCTGTATGGGGAAAGGCCACCGTGTAAGGCCTACCCCACCTTATACTGTACAGAATGTATTAGGAGATAGGTACTGTGTTTTGGATTGTAATAATGGGATCATAGTGTGTACAATCTGCATTGGATTGGTTTGAACTGCACTGCTTGGAATTGTGTCCCTTTAATGTATCTTTAAATTCTATGAAATAAAGTATATTTTCAAACATTAAAAAAAAGATGGAAAGACTGAGGAAGGTTCCACAGCTTAGAGCTCCTGAATCAGAATAGGAGGTAACGCGAGGAGTCTCAATTTGAACGTGGGGATTCAGGGAGTACAATGACATCCTCAGCTTCTGTCCGACATTAGGGATGGTGTGCTGTGGCATACAGGCCGACTGCAAACCGGGCAAAGTTAAAAAGAGAAAAAAAAAGCATTTGCACTTTTCCAGCACCTTCCACAGCCAATGAAGTGCTTTTGAAGTGTGGTCACTGTTGTAATGCAGGAAACGTGGCAGTCAATTTATGCACAGCAAGATCCCACAAACAGCAATGTGATACTGACCAGATCATCTGTTTTTTTTAGTGAAGTTGATTGAGGGATAAATATTGGCCCCAGGACACCGGGGAGACCTCCTCTGCTCTTCTTCGAAATAGTGGCCGTGGGATCTTTTACGTCCACCCGAGAGGGGCAGATGGGGCCTCGGTTTGACGTCTCATCCGAAAGACGGCGCCTCCGACAGTGCAGCACTCCCTCAGTGCTGGCGCTGGGAGTGTCGGCCTGGGTTACGGGCTCAAGTCTCTGGAGTGGGGCTCGAACCCTCGACCTTCTGACTCGAAGTCGAGAGAGTGCGACCAACTGAGTCTGGGCAGACACATTTGCATGCACTTCCCGTTATTCATGTGCAGGCTCTGAAAAGCCATAACGCAGGTAATCTTGGGAGCTTCCTCGGCACAAGAAGAGTTCCCTGGTCAACACTGTGCTCCTGGTTGCTTGAACTGCCAGTTGGACAAATAACAGTGGAAGCCATTTTGTAAGTCAGCGGAGACTCAGCGGCTCGTTTCAACCGACCATCTCAGCCTGTCGATGTGGAATTCTGTTGTTCCCCCATCTTCCCTCGGAGAATAGTATGAAGTAGTGAAAGGATTTACAGGCTGATTAACAGTCTGACAGGCCGCTCCTTTCACGGCCGTAACCATCGTTATACGAGCTGATAGGAGGTTTAGTCCTACGCAGTGGAAGGGTTTTATGGACTCCCACAACGACAAACTCGCACTTTTAACGTGGTAAAACGTCCCAAGGCGCTTCACGGGAGCGATTATCAAACAAAATTTGACACCGAGCCACATAAGCAGATATTAGGACAGGTGACCAAAAGCTTGGTCAAAGAGGTAGGTTTTAAGGAGGGCCTGAAAGGAGGAGAGAGTTTTAGGGAGGGAATTCCAGATTTTGGGGCCTAGGCGGCTGAAGGCACGGCCGCCAATGGCGGGGCGATTAAAATCGGGGGATGTGCAAGTGGCAAGAATTGGGGGAGCGCAGAGATCTCGGAGGGTTTTAGGGTTGGAGGAGGTTACAGAGATAGGGAGGGGGGGGGTGAGGCCACTGAGGGGTTTGAACACAACCCGTATGATGAGAGGGGGACCAGTGAGAACGAGTCCTCCAGCCCCACAAAATGGAACCACGAAGTACAGCAAACGCAGCCTGCCTTCCACTCCCCAATAATATTTGCCTATAAACAAGATTTGTGCTCAACTCTGTTTGTGGTTTTTGTTACATTGTGTGTGTCTGTGATCCAGTTTGTCCAAACCATGTTTAAACAGACAACAGAACAGACACAAGCACGGACCACAAGAAACTTCAGTCGCAGTGTTACAAACGTTGGTTTGGGAGGGGGTCAAAGTTGAGACCGGTCCCTGGAGTTGACCCCAGAGCAATTGGAAAGTGCCTGGATGTGGATGTCACAGGATCATGAGATAGACACGGGTGAGGGAACTCGTCCGACTCGAAACGACCTCCAATTCCTCCCTCTCCCCGTTACAAGAACCAATTGTTTCTTTCATGCTTCCAGGGTTTCTCCCACCTCTCCTGCTCAATCCTGGAATCCATTCCATGTGTCGTTTGAAGAAACTATTGCCCCCGGTGGTGGGGAAATCAAGCTCAAGGGGGGACCATCTTGAAATCAGAGCTAGGCAGTTCAGGCGCAAAAATCAGGAAGCACTTTTTCACACAAAGGGAAATCTGGAACTCTCGTCCCCCAAAAAGCTTTGGATGTTGGGGGTCAGTTGGAGTTTTCAAGACTGAGATCGATAGATATTTGTTGGGTAAGGGTATCGAGGGGCATGGAGCTGAGGTGCAGGTCAGCCATGATCTCATTGACTGGCGGAGCAGGCTCGAGGGGCTGAATGGCCTCCCCGCCCCCGTTCCAAACATCCCTAGGGCAGAACAGGGCTGTTGTGCTCGCCCCTCCCCTGACACGGCCAAATAGCCTGACAACATTCGCTGCCTAAGCTCCCGAATAAAAAAGGGGCACGTGGGTGAGGAAATAAGGGGGCAGTTAGCACCCATGGGGAGGGGGAGGAGGGGTTCCCTCCTTCCTTTAGAATTCAAAGTGAAAGGGCTCCGAGATTAGCTTCTTCCCTGATTTCCTGCATGAACTGTCCTGAGTTTGAGAACAAAATCCACTTGTGCCTTGCAGACACTCCAGAATGGGTCTGACCATGGCCCAGCACTCTCTCGCCTCTGATATCAGAAGGTCCTGGCTTCGAGCCCTCACTCCAGAGACTTGAGCCCATAATCCAGGCCGACACTCCCAGTGCCAGTACTGAGGGAGTGCTGCACTGTCGGAGGTGCCGTCTTTCAGGTGAGGCGCTAAACCGAGGCTCCCTCTGCTCCTCTCAGGTGGATGGAAAAGATCCCATGGACAATATTGGAAGAAGAGCAGGGGGAGTTCTCCCTCAGTGTCCTGGGCCAATACCTACCCCTCAACCAACATCACAAAAACAGATTATCTAATCATTTATCTTATTGATGTTTGTGGGATCTTGCTGTGCGCAAATTGGCTGCTGTATTTCCTACATTACAACAGTGACTACACTTCATTGGCTGTAAAGCACTTGGGGACGTCCTGAGGTCGTGAAAGGCGCTATATAAATGCAAGTCTTTCTTTAGTTTCTCCATTCAGACACCAGAAGCTGCACAACCTGAGTCAACTCATTCCTCCATGGGTCTTGTTGGAGTGAGATCATTAATTGGTGCTGGAGTTGAATTCTGGCTCTTTGTATCTGATTATCTGTTGGCAATGCTAACACTGTCTGTTTTGTAATCACAGTTGTTGCGACCTGTTGATGGTGTATTGTGTTTTTCTCCTCTTCATTTTTGTTGTTCTGATTTGCATGCCCGACATTGGCAGCGGGAGGTGTCCTATATGTTTGGGCAAGGCCAACCCAGCTCTTAGAGGCTGTAGCTTGTTATATACCATCAAATTCGGCAGTCACACCCAGAGACGGCTGGTTTGAAAACACACGTCATACAGGTACAGTATGGGGCGGTGTTCTAAGCAGTGTAGAGGGAGCTTTACTCTGTATCTAACCCGTGCTGTACCTGCCCTGGGAGTGTTTGATGGGACAGTGTAGAGGGAGCTTTACTCTGTATCTAACCCGTGCTGTACCTGCCCTGGGAGTGTTTGATGGGACAGTGTAGAGGGAGCTTTACTCTGTATCTAACCCGTGCTGTACCTGCCCTGGGAGTGTTTGATGGGACAGTGTAGAGGGAGCTTTACTCTGTATCTAACCCGTACTGTACCTGCCCTGGGAGTGTTTGATGGGACAGTGTAGAGGGAGCTTTACTCTGTATCTAACCCGTACTGTACCTGCCCTGGGAGTGTTTGATGGGACGGTGTAGAGTGAGCTTTACTCTGTATCTAACCCGTGCTGTACCTGCCCTGGGCATGTTTGATGGGACAGTGTAGAGAGAGCTTTACTCTGTATCTAACCCGTGCTGTACCTGCCCTGGGCATGTTTGATGGGACAGTGTAGAGGGAGCTTTACTCTGTATCTAACCCGTACTGTACCTGCCCTGGGAGTGTTTGATGGGACAATGTAGAGGGAGCTTTACTCTGTATCTAACCCGTGCTGTACCTGCCCTGGGAGTGTTTGATGGGACAGTGTAGAGGGAGCTTTACTCTGTATCTAACCCGTGCTGTACCTACCCTGGGAGTGTTTGATGGGACAGTGTGGAGGGAGCTTTACTCTGTATCTAACCCGTGCTGTACCTACCCTGGGAGTGTTTGATGGGGACAGTGTAGAGGGAGCTTTACTCTGTATCTAACCCGTGCTGTACCTACCCTGGGAGTGTTTGATGGGACAGTGTAGAGGGAGCTTTACTCTGTATCTAACCCGTACTGTACCTGCCCTGGGAGTGTTTGATGGGACAGTGTAGAGGGAGCTTTACTCTGTATCTAACCCGTGCTGTACCTGCCCTGGGAGTGTTTGATGGGACAGTGTAGAGGGAGCTTTACTCTGTATCTAACCCGTGCTGTACCTGCCCTGGGAGTGTTTGAGGGGACAGTGTAGAGGGAGCTTTACTCTGTATCTAACCGTTATGTACCTTGTCCTGGGAGTGTTTATTGCAGACACTGGGTATGAACAGTATTCCTTTCCCCAGCACTGACATCCCTGGGCTTGATGAGGTCTCAATCCACATCCAACCCCAAATCTAAAACACACACTGGACCAAGTAAGGAAGAAAGGTTTGTTTTCATTAAAAAAAGAATTTTCTGGAACATTTCATTGACAGATGCCGTTGGGTAACTGTGTGTGTCGGGGGTGGAGGAGGGGGTAGGAGGGGAGGGAGGTCCAACATCTGAGAAGTTTCCTCTGCCTCTGTTTGCAGCTGTCTTCCGATTGGAGAGTGACCCACGATGGAGAAGCCGTTAGATGATGATCCAATCTTGTAAAGTTCCTTGAAAATCAGGCCTCCAGCATTCAGCGGGGGAACTCAAGTAAGACTGATTTCTGCCTTCGGGTGACCGTCTCACATGTGTACCCAGTGTGTCAGTGAACCTCTCTCACTGGACGATGAGGGAAAAGTATCAGGGCGTAATGGATGCCAGATTACCCAGCATTCATAGAGCCAGTGAAAGCCCTCTATTGGAGCCACTCAGAAGCAAGAAACAGGACAGAAAAAAGAATTTGCATTTATACAGTGCCTTTCAGGATGTCCCAAATCGCTTCACAGCCAATTAAGTATTTTTGTTTTGAAGTGTCGTCACTGCAGTAATGTGGGAAACAGGGCAGCCAATTTGCACACAGCAAGATCCCACAAACAGCATTGTAATAATGACCAGATAATCTGTTTTTTGGTGTTGGTTGAGGGATAAATATTGGCCAGGACAAAGGGGAGAACTCCCCCACTCTTCTTCAAGATAACGCCATGGAATCCGAGGGGGCAAATGGGGCTTTAGTTTAACATCACATCTGAGAGACAGCCCAAAACTCCCTCAGTACCGCACTAGGAGTGTCAGGCCAGATTATATACTCTAAGTCTCCTGGAGTGGGACTCGAACCCACAACCGTCTCACCTTCACAGACAAGTGTGCTACCACACTGAGCCAAGGAGTGAGAACAAGAGCTAGAGGTTAATTAGCTCTGTTGCTAGCAGGATTGCCTGTGAGTCAGATAATGCAGGTTGGCAGTACTGAGGGGGGATGCTGCACCGTCAGAGCAGCCGGCCTTCGGATGAGACATTAAAGTCGGAGGCCCAGGCTGCCAGTTGAGGTGGATGGCGAAGGCCCCATCAGAAACAGAGCAAGGAGCGGGAAGATCTCCCTAACTCTGTGACCTCCTCCAGCCCAAGACCCTCCCAGATCTCTGCGCTCCTCCAACTCTGGCCTCTTCCGCATCCCCCGATTTTCATCGCCCCACCACTGGCGGCCGTGTCTTCAGCTGCCTAGGCCCCAAACTCTGGAATTCCCTCCCTAAACCTCTCCGCCTCTCTCTCCTCCTTTAAGATGCTCCTTAAAACCCACCTCTTTGACCAAGCTTTTGGTCACCTGTCCTAATGTCTCCTTATGTGGCTCGGTGTCAAATTTTGTCTGATAATCGCTCCTGTGGAGCTTCCTGGGACGTGTTTACTACGTTAAAGGCGCTATATAAATGCAAGTTGTTGTGTCGAGTTACTTTAAAACTTTTTTACTGTCATGCGTGCCTTTAAATCTTTCAGCTGTACGTGTCAGAGAGTCTTTCATTCGAGTCCCCCACTTCTGCCCCCCCCCCTCCGCTCCCCACCCCACCCCACCCCACACCACCTGCCTCCTTCATATTCCCTGATGGGCCCTTTGAGTTAACAAAGGGCCTTTTCTCTCGGCATAAACTGAAGCCCCTTTATTACACACAGGTTTCCTCGAAGGTGCCTCCATCTTCTGCACAGCGTTGAGCTCGACACCCAGAGACTCCCTGGATCTTGGAGAAGGTTCTAGAAAGCCCTGTTGTGATTTTGAAAAGACAAATTAATCAAAAAATGATGTTTCAGGACCGCGACTGTTTGCCATTTTTAACAACAAGAACTAAACATGTGTTTATACAGCACCTTTAACGGCCAGAGGTGCTTCACGGGAGCACAATCAGACAAAATATGACACCGAGCCACATCAGGAGATATTAGGACAGGCGAGCAAAAGCTTGGTCAAAGAGGTAGGTTTTACGGAGCGTCTTAAAGGAGGAGAGAGAGGCGGAGAGGTTTAGGGAGGGAATTCCAGAGTTTGGAGCCTCGGCAGCTGAAGGCACGGCCGCCAATGGCGGAGCGATTAAAATCGGGGGATGCGCAAGAGGCCAGAATTGGAGGAGCGCAGAGATCTCGGAGGGTTGTAGGGGCTGGAGGAGGTCACAGAGATAGGGAGGGGGCGAGGCCGTGGAGGGATTTGAACACGAGGATGAGAATATTCAATTTGAGTATTGCCGACCCAGAGCCAATGTAGGTCAGAGAGCACAGGGGGTGATGGGTGAACGGGACTCGGTGCGAGTTAGGATACGGGGCAGCACTTTTAAGAGAGGGAGGTGCTTTTTGTGGTGAGGTGAATGTGCGGCTCGCTCAGTTCAGGCCTGTCCTGGCAGCTGAGTTCAAACCCAGCCCTGAGTGGTGGGACAAGAGGGTCTTTCCCTCAACTCTAAGGATTCCACGTCAAATGTCTTTGGGTGGTCTCAATCCACTTCCTGGGAGCCTTAAATTCAGCGCCTTTCACAACCTCAGGACGTCCCAAAGTGTTTTACAGCCAGTTAAGTGCTTTTTGAAGTTTAGTCACTGTTATATTGGCAGGAAACGAGGCAGCCAATTTAGGCACAGCAAGATCCCACAAAAACAGCAATGTGATAATGATAATCTGTTTTTTTTTTAGTGATGTTGGTTGAGGGATAAATATTGGCCCAGGACACCAGGGGGAACTCCTCTGCTCTTCTTCCAATAGTGGCTGTGGGATCTTTTACTCCCACCTAACGGGGCCCCGGTTAATGCCGCGTTTTCCTGCATTACAGTGACTACACTTCAAAAAGTACTTCATTGGCTGTAAAGCGCTTTGGGATGTCCTGAGGTCGTGAAAGGCGCTATATAAATGCAGGTCCTTTCTTGTTTTTTAATTAATTAATTCAAAAACACCCCACAAGCTCCCATTGCAACTTCCAATTGTTTCTTCAATGGAAGTCCAGGGATTTTCTCCTCCACTGCTCTATCCTGGAGTCCGTTCCATTTGTCGATCTGTCAATGCAGAAGGACTCCCTGATAATGGTCCTAAATTTACCTTTTATTGGTTTGAGCCTATGTCCCCTTGTCATAGTTCCACGGTTTAATTTAAAGTAATATTCTGGATTTTCCTTTCCATCCCCTTCACTATTTTATATAACATCACCTCTCAGAGGCCTCTCTTCCCAGGCTGAGGAGCCCAAGTCTCTCCCGTCTTTCCTCATAACTCTGACCGCCCCCCCCCACCGCCCCGCCCTGACCCTGGGGATCAGTCTCAGTCCTCCTCGCTGCACTGCCTCACCTGGTTGAATGTCCTCGCCCCGACCCTGGGGATTCGACTCAGACCTCTCCTCTGCACTGCCTCACCTGGTTGAATGTCCTCGCCCCGACCCTGGGGATTCGACTCAGACCTCTCCTCTGCACTGCCTCACCTGGTTGAATGTCCTCGCCCCGACCCTGGGGATTTGACTCAGACCTCTCCTCTACACTGCCTCACATGGTTGAATGTCCTCTTCCCCCCCGCCCCCGCCCTGACCCTGGGGATCAGTCTCGGTCCTGTCCTCTACACTGCCTCACATGGTTGAATGTCCTCTTCCCCCCCGCCCCCGCCCTGACCCTGGGGATCAGTCTCGGTCCTGTCCTCTACACTGCCTCACGTGGTTAAATGTCCTTGCCCCCCAAACCCCCCCCCCACCCTGACCCTAGGGAACGGTTTCGGTCCTCTTTTCTGCACTGCCTCATGTGGTTGAATGTCCTCGTCTCAACTCTGGGGATCGGTTTCAGTCCTCTTCTCTGCACTGCCTCATGTGGTTGAATGCCCTCGTCTCGACTCTGGGGATTGATCTCGGTCCTCTTCTCTGCACTGCCTCACGTGGTTGAATGTCCTCGCCCCGCCCCTGGGGATCGGTCTCGGTCCTCTTCTCTGCACTGCCTCACGCGGTTGAATGCCCGTGCCCCCCTGTCCCCCCCTTCTCGGTGACCATAACCGGACGCGTTCCTCTCGGAGCTCCGTCCGATCGGGAATCATCGGAAAAGCGGGAGGAAGGTGAGGGGCTTCCACCTGGCTCACGAGACGCAGAGGCGGCGTTCCTATGTCCTGGATTCCTGAGGGGACGGTGGACCACGGCTGGGATCTTCCTGTGCACTCCCCCCTCCCCCGCCACTCCACCCTCCCCATTTGATGCGCGGTGTTGAAAATGGCGATCGGCTGACATTTTAAAACAGAGGAACAATTGTAAAGATCGCTCTTTTAAAGAGCCAGCACAGGCACGATAGGGCGAATGGCCTCCGTCTGTGCAGTACGATTCTCTGATTCTACGACAAATAGATTTTAAAAAAAGCTGATAGAATCCGAGGATTTATAAATGGTTCATCAAGTACAAGAGCGGTGAGAATATGAAACTCGCTCCCACAAGGAGTAGTTGAGGCGAATAGCATTTAAGGGGAGGCTCGATAAACACATGAGGGAGAGAGGAATAGAAGGATATGGTGATAGGGAGAGATGAAGTCGGGAAGGAGGAGGCTCGTGTGGAGCATAAACACCGGGATAGACCAGTTGGGCCGAATGGCCTGTTTCTGTGCTGTAAATTCGATGTGACAGTGGGGCAGAGGGTAGGTCCCGGGCCTGTTTAACCACAAGCTGGGGAATTCGAGCCAGTCCAGTCCAGTGAGGGAGTGCTCTGTTTTGTATTTATTTTTTTAATTATTATTTGGCTGAGAAAATCACTGACTCTTGTTTTTCTACGTTTCCAGTAAGTTTGGTGTCGGTAACGAGCCAAGAAAAAATAAAGGAACTCCTTTCGCCTGTCAGCAGCTTTCTGGTGATTTTCTATGGGGCAGAGCCCCCTACTGGTTATCGGGGCAGATCACATCAAGCAAGGTCAGGGAGAGGGGGGGAATTGGGAAGGAATAAGTTTGGCCTCAGTACCCATGGTTTAAGGAGGGGAGGAGATAAAATATCACTCGATAAGGAAGAGAGAGGCCATTCAGCTCATCTTGCCTTAAACATCCGGACCGTTCGCTCCCTGCCTCTGACTG
>NC_090359.1:19470565-19490565 GCF_035084215.1 Heptranchias perlo | reverse complement strand
CTCTACACTGTCCCATCAAACACTCCCAGGGCAGGTACAGGGGTTAGATACAGAGTAAAGCTCCCTCTACACCGTCCCATCAAACACTCCCAGGGCAGGTACAGCACGGGTTAGATACAGAGTAAAGCTCCCTCTACACTGTCCCATCAAACACTCCCAGGGTAGGTACAGCACGGGTTAGATACAGAGTAAAGCTCCCTCTACACTGTCCCATCAAATACTCCCAGGGCAGGTACAGCATGGTTTAGATACAGAGTAAAGCTCCCTCTACACTGTCCCATCAAACACTCCCAGGGCAGGTACAGCACGGGTTAGATACAGAGTAAAGCTCCCTCTACACTGTCCCATCAAACACTCCCAGGGCAGGTACAGCACGGGTTAGATACAGAGTAAAGCTCCCTCTACACTGTCCCATCAAACACTCCCAGGGCAGGTACAGCACGGGTTAGATACAGAGTAAAGCTCCCTCTACACTGTCCCATCAAACACTCCCAGGGCAGGTACAGCACGGTTTAGATACAGAGTAAAGCTCCCTCTACACTGTCCCATCAATGCGTCTCAGCTCCAATTGCAGGAGAGTGCCACCTACTGCACTAGCGTGCATTTCCCACACTCCAGTGGCCTGAATATTGGGGGCAATTTTGCTCTTTGGGCCCGTGACCACTCGGAACTAACCCTCCACGGCCTCGACCCCCTCCCTATCTCTGTAACCTCCTCCAGCCCTACAACCCTCCGGGGACTCTGCGCTCCTCCTATTCTGGCCTTTTGCGCATCCCCGATTTCTGTCCCTCCACCATTGGCGGCCGTGCCTCCATCTGCCTGGGCCCCGAGCTCTGGAATTCCCTCCCTGAACCTCTCCGCCTCTCTCCTCCTCCTTTACGGCGCTCCTGAAAACCTACCTCTTTGACCAAGCTTTTATGTCACCTGTCCTAATATCTGCTTGTGTGGCTCGGTGTCAAACTTCATCTGCTAATCGCTCCTGTGATGCGCCCTGGGACGTTTATGACGCCGTATAAGTGCAAGTCGTTGTCGTAGAGACTGATAAACACATTCCACGTTGGTCTCTTACGGCCCCAGCAGAGGGACCAAATCTGGGCACAGGGTCCAGAGGTGAAAGGTCGGCGTCTAACCCATTACGCCTCCCAGTCCCGCCAAACCCTCCTTCCCCCCCACCCCTCTTTCCCCACTTGGTATTTTATAAGAACATAAGAAATAGGAGCAGGAGTAGGCCAATCGGCCCCTCGAGCCTGCTCCGCCATTCAATAAGATCATGGCTGAACTGATCCTAACCTCAAATCGAAATTCATGTCCAATTTCCTGCCCGCTCCCCGTAACCCCTAATTCCCTTTACTTCTAGGAAACTGTCTATTTCTGTTTTAAATTTATTTAATGATGTAGCTTCCACAGCTTCCTGGGGCAGCAAATTCCACAGACCTACAACCCTCGGAGTGAAGAAGTTTCTCCTCATCTCAGTTTTGAAAGAGCAGCCCCTTATTCTAAGATTATGCCCCCTCGTTCTAGTTTCACCCATCCTTGGGAACATCCTTACCGCATCCACCCGATCAAGACCCTTCACAATCTTATATGTTTCAATAAGATCGCCTCTCATTCTTCTGAACTCCAATGAGTAGAGTCCTAATCTACTCAACCTCTCCTCATATGTCCACCCCCTCATCCCCGGGATTAACCGAGTGAACCTTCTTTGTACTGCCTCGAGAGCAAGTATGTCTTTTCTTAAGTATGGACGCCAAAACTGTATGCAGTATTCCAGGTGCGGTCTCACCAATACCTTATATAACTGCAGCAATATCTCCCTGTTTTTATATTCTATCTCCCTAGCAATAAAAGCCAACATTCCGTTGGCTTTCTTGGTCACCTGCTGCCCCTGCATGCTAACTTTTTGATTTTCTTGCACGAGGACCCCCAGTTTTGAGCGAGGTTGGCATAGACTGACTGCAGTTGCCTGGCTGTCTCTCTGTCTCTGCTGATGATGAGGAGCAGCTGCACAGCTGGTCAGGATTAAATAACAGCTGCGGTGATGTGTCCTGTCCGACAGGGACTGTTACTGATCCGGGAGCTGGCTCGCCAGCCAGGAAGGAGCTTGGGAAATGAGGACGGAAAGGCAGTGGTTTAACCGAACATCAAGAGAGAAAAAAGCAAACAGGGTGCGGAGGGAGTCGGGGCGCCAACCCTGGTCGGACGCCATCCCGGAGGTTTCGTCACATGGCCCAGTGGCAGGAGGGTCGGTAACCAGAGGGCACAGGCTGATCGGCAGAAGAGGGAGCGTTTTCTTGTTACGCAGGCAGATTCAGTTGTAACTTTCTAAAAGGGAATTGAAGGGAAAGAATTTACAGGGCTGTGGGGAAAGAGCGGGGGAGTGGGACTAATTGGATAAACTCTTTCAAACAGCCAGCATGGGCATGATGGGCTGAATGGCCTCCTCCTGTACTGTACCTACTATGATACTATGACCTCCTGTCTTCAACCGTCCCGCCACCCCCCCCTCACTCTCCTGCCATTGGTCAGCCAATACGTCCATCCTCGTGACGCCCCGCCTTCCCATGCCAATTCGAAAGCCGATTGGATGATTCTTGACCGTGGGTTAAAACAACCTTTGTCCGCCCCGCCACCGTCAATATTTGAATAACTAATAAACAAAAGCGTTCGACGCAAATGATTAAAAATACACACAATTATTTTGAATGCCCGCTGTGATTTTTCCTCCCGGGTGTTTTCGCTGGCAGCGGTTGTCCTGGAGATTAATCTTCAATTCCTGGAGACTCCAGGGGCAATCCTGGAGGGTTGGCAACCCCTAGGAGGGAGGGACTGTAATGACGGTGACACAGGCCCCTGGGCTGTGGGAGTGCAAGGCACAGGAAGTGGAGGTGGGGAAGGGAATAGAGCGCGGATTTGCACGACTTAAGAGGCTGAGCGAGGGTGGGCGTTTGAGAATTGGCGTCAAGAGAGAACTAGCTCCTGACTGGCTGGAACAGAGTCAACATTTCAGGTTGATGGCCTTTCATCAGAACTGGAACAGATTTTGAGCAAGTTCAGAGCCAGGGGAAAAGGGAGAGGTCTGCGATTATGGTGGAGCCACTAACACCTCCAACTTAAAATTCTCATTCTTGTTTTCAAATCCCTCCATGGCCTCGTCCCTCCCTATCTCTCCAGCCCTACAACCCTCCCAGATCTCTGCGTTCCTCCAATTCAGGCCTCTTGCGCATCCCCTGATTTCCTTCGCTCCACCATTGACGGCCGTGCCTCCAGCTGCCTAGGCTCTAAAGCTCTGGAATTCCCTCCCTAAACCTCTCCGCCTCTCTCTCCTCCTTTAAGACGCTCCTTAGAACCTACCTCTTTGACCAAGCTTTTGGTCAACTGTCCTAATATCTCTTTTATGCGGCTCGGTGTCAAATCTTTGTCTAACGCTCCTGTGAAGCGCCTTGGGGGCATTTTACTATGTTAAAGACACCGTAAAAATGCAAATTGCTGGAGGGCAGGGAGGGTCAAGCAACAAAATGGATGATGGTGCAAGGCAAAAGCAGATGATAATGAGTTAAGTATACAGAGAGGAAAGATGGGTCCAGAGAAGGTGGGAAGGTTTGTGACAGAATAACAGAGGAGGAGGAGGGAGGCATGGACTGTTCCCATCCAATATTCCCCCCACCCCACTTCTGCCCTCATTAACCCTACGTTTCTCTCTCCACACAGATGCTGCCTGATCTGCCTGAGCATTTCTGGTTTTTATCTCAGATTTATGGCACCTGCAGAATTTTGCTTTTGGGGTTATTTTTCCCCAGGACTGGTTGTGTTGTTGAAGAGAAGGCTGAGGGGTGACCTGATCGAGGTCTTTAAGATCATGAAAGGGGTTCGATAGGGTGGACGTAGAGAAGGTGTTTCCACTTGTGGGGGAGACCAGAACCAGGGGGCCATAAATATAAGATAGTCACTAATAAATCCAATGGGGAATTCAGGAGAAACTTCTTTACCCAGAGAGTGGTGAGAATGTGGAACTCGCTCCCACAAGGAGTAGTTGAGGCGAATAGTGTAGATACATTTAAGGGGAAGTTAGATAAACACATGAGGGAGAAAGGGATAGAAGGATATGCTGATAGGGTGAGATGAAGTAGGGAGGGAGGAGGCTCGTGTGGAGCATAAACACTGGGACAGACCAGTTGGGCCGAATGGCCTGTTTCTGTAAGGTAGTTTCGATGTAGCCTGGATGAGAACTTGACCGTTAGAGAGATGGGTCACGATTTTTACAGGGGCGGGTGCGGGGGAGGGGGAGGGCTTGTTGGGGGAATGGGGAGGGCGCGGGGTGGGGGGAGCCCAGTGAGGTTTGGCCCTGCCGAACTTAACGGCAAGGCCTCGATTTAAATAGAACTTCCTGGCCGGAGGGGCGGGAGCGGGAGAGTTTGGCCGCTGTCGGTTCCCCGTGGGAACAGTTCCCCCGGCGGTCAGTGGCTGGAGAGCATTTCTTCGCGTTGCACAATCGTTGGGGAGGCCCAAGGACTGGGTGGGCGGAGGAGGGGGAGGGAGAGGGGAGAGCAATCCTGCTCCTCCTGGCCCACAAGTTGCCCAAAGAGCAGGACATTTTTAAGACGTACCTGGACCTCTTCTGACCGGTCTTCCCACCGTGGTTCTCCTGCTGAGGCCCCGTCTGCCCCCCCTCTCAGGTGGGTGTAAAAGATCCCACGGGCCACTATTGGAAGACGAGCATTGGGAGATCTCCCCGGTGTCCTGGGCCAATATTTACCCGTCAACCAAACAGAAGATCTGGCCATTTATCACGTTGCTGTCCGTGGGATCTTGCTGTGCGCAAATTGGCTGCTGCGTTTCCTACATTACAACAGTGACTACACTTCAAAAAAAACAACTTCATTGGCTGTGAAATGCTTTGGGACGCCCTGCAGTGGTGAAGGCCGCTGTATAAAGACAAGCCCTGTCATAGTTTCTCACAAAATGTACACGGCAGATTCCAATTGCTTTCTGCCCTTGTCTGTTTTTTTGATATATTTGTTCTTGGGGCACTTCCAGCACCTGGCCGATGAGCTCACCTGTGAGCCTTGAGAGTGAGTGCTGGCGGGATATTCGACCACAGTGGGCTTCACGGCCATGCCCGACCCCGTCCACAAACTTCCTAGCGGGGTTGGGAGGAGGTGGGTCCGCAGATAATGTCCTGGAGCGGCCCGGGGTTCCCACTCCCGGTGGCCGGAGGACTGCCATAGAAGACCCCAAACCTAGGACCTCCCTGCCCTGTCCCGGGACGCCACGACTACCCTCAGTCTCCCCCCTCCTCGCACCCCTGGGTGATCTGGTTCCCACGCATAGGCATTGTAGGTGGCATGGTTTCTTTTTATCGTTGACTCTCGGGGATGTGGGCGTCGCTGGCACGGCCGGCATTTATTGCCCAATCTCCGAGTTGGCCCTCGAGAAGGTGGCGGTGGTGGTCGGCCATCTTCTTCAACCTCTGGGTTGAGGTTTTGAAATGGCGGAGTGGCTCGCTTGGCCCACTTCAGGGGGCAGTTAAGAGTCAACCACGTTGGTGCGGGGCTGGAGTCACGTCTAGGCCCAGACCGGGTAAGGACGGCAGGTTTCCTTCCCCTAAAGGGGTAGCTCGATGAACACCTGAGGGGGAAAGGAATAGAAGGATGATAGGGTGAGATGAGGTAGGGAGGGAGGAGGCTCTTGTGGAGCATAAACACCGGCTTGGACCACATGGGGTGAGTAGGAACATCGGAACAGGAGTCGGCCATTCAGCCCCTCGTTCCTGCTCCACCATTTGATAAGATCATGGCTGATCTGTGATCTAACTCCATATACCCACCTTTGGCCCGTATCCCTTAATACCTTTGGTTGCCAAAAAGCTATCTATCTCAGATTTAAATTTAGCAATTGAGCTAGTATCAATTGCCGTTTGCGGAAGAGAGTTCCAAACTTCTACCACCCTTTGTGTGTAGAAATGTTTTCTAATCTCGCTCCTGAAAGGTCTGGCTCTAATTTTTAGACTGTGCCCCCTACTCCTAGAATCCCCAACCAGCGGAAATAGTTTCTCTCTCTCCACCCTATCCGTTCCCCTTATGGCCTTGGAAGAGTTTGGTGATCTCGATTGAGGACAATGACCATTCGGTTTTGGTGCAGTGACTATATTGCCTCTTTTTTTAAAAAAGATAAATTTTTCAACGAGGCGGGAGCAGCAAATCGTTCCTCTAAACTGGTTCCGTCACGCACGACAATGAAAGGTCATGTCGCGCGTAAAGAGTCCTCTTCGCATCTCACCAGTGAGGGCCAGGGTCTCCCTCGTCGTGCTTGCCCATCCTCCCCTCAGCCCCTCCCTCCCCCCCCTCCCGTTTGTTTCCATGGCAACGAGCACGTTCCCATCTGGTGCCCTTTCCTTTTGTGTGTGGGGGAGGGGGGTGTGTATTGGCACGGTTGCCAACTCTGGTTGGCCATATTTCTGGAGGTTGTATCACATGACCTCCCGGTCAAACAGTTCTTTCTACCCCCTCCCCCCCCGTCATCTCCGGTATTTTTAAGAACTAATAAACGAAAGTATTGAATGAAAAAAAAACTATTTATTTTTAATGCCCCCCCCAATATGATTCTTTCTCCCGGGCGTTTTGCTCAAAGCAGTGTCCGGGAGATTAATCTTTAATTCCTGGAGACTCCAGGGACAATCCTGGAGGGTTGGCAACCCTAAATGCTGGCTGGGGAAATATTGGCTTTGGGAAATGAGTCATTGGCGATGATTTGGGTCACTGTTCAGTCAGGTCCAAGCATTCCCCTTGGGTCAGTTATCACAGGGGGCCCAACAGTAACATTGCCCTCAATAATGTACCACTGTGTTTATTGTGACCAATTTTTGTTGGGTAAGGGTATTAAGGGTTACGGAACCAAGGCAGGTAGATGGAGTTAAGATACAGATCAGACCATGATCTAATTGAATGGCGGAACAGGCTCGAGGGGCTGAATGGCCTCCTCCTGTTCCTATGTTCCACAGTCCCTGCCCTGGGAACGGCACCCTCTCTTAGTTATGATAATCCCACTGCCCATTCTGTCAAATTTGGGCCCGTTGTTGGAGGAGAGGGTGCCTGCCCGCAGTCTCCTCACGTCCATGATCCACTTGGATGACTCTTAACGCCCTCCGGAGCGGCCTAGCAATGGCTAACCCACCACCTCGGGGCAACTAGGGACGGGGCAACAAATGCCAGCCTCGCCCACACTTCCCGAGAGCAGATATAGTAGAAGGGACTTTCCGTCTGTCCGGGCTGGACTCCCACTGGTCCCTTCTCACTGGAGAAGTGTCAGCTATCTGAGCCATGACTCTCGGGCCCTAGTCCAGAACTATAGAGGCCTGGGCCTAACTCGGGGTTCCTATAGCAACCAAGCGGCCAAATGAATCCATGCAAGGTGGTGACACCAACTGGTTTTGAGGGGGTGGAAATCCTTGTTTGTGTTTGTATTAATATAATTTTTAATATATTAGGGAACATTCACAGTGCCCATCCCGACACAATAACTAACAGGAAACTTTTACCCCTCAACTTGTCAACCCAACTCCTGTACCGGGGGGTTAACCAAAAGGGGTCGCCAACCCTCCAGGATTGTCCTGGAGCCACCAGGAATTGTAGATTCATCTCCAGGACAACTGCTGCGAGCAATATTCTCTTCAAGCATTTATTAATGATAAAAATGTTGGATAGAAGGCTGTTTGACTGTCGAGCGTCATCCAATCGGGAGATTCGAAGCCTGTTTGCCTGCTTATCGGTGCGGGAAGGCCGGGCTCCGTGTCGGGCGACCAATGGCGGGAGTGTGGGGGGGCGGTTTGAGGTCCTGTGATGGAACCTCCAAGAATGCATCCGCCCACTAACCGCTAACTAGGCCCCAAAATCTGGCTTCATGTCACTTTGCGTGGATCAGGAATCTCTCCTCTAGCTGCAGTTGAGTCTTCATTAGCTGCGTCAGGTGGACAACGTTGGCCTATCGGGGATTCACCTGTTTTTGGGGGATAAATCTACCAGCCTGCGAGATTGCACACGGTCTATCGGGAGGAGAAGGGATCGCAGGCTGGCGGTCCCATCTCCCCATTCCATGCTTCTCATCTTCTGGCCTAGTTTCTTTATGCCTCTCACCCACCCTCCCTCCCCACCTTGAATCTCAAGCCACAACCAAGGCCTAGTGTGTAACCTGGGCAACGGTTACTTCCAGCAGCCTTCACGCACGTTACACATTATCCCCCTCGAGGGCTCAGTCGCCCGGTGCAGGGGAAGATCTGCTTCGTTCAGCCTTTGTACGGGGAGATGCCACCATTTTCTTTTTGACCAAAACTGAATGGGGGAGGACGAGGCAGGAGCGGCCTTGAATTCTGAGGATTGTTTTGCTCCAGATGCAAAATCTTAAGAACTAATGCCTCCAAATGGCGGTGGGTGGGGGGGCAGGGAGGGACTTCTGACTTATAAAATGGCCTCTTGGTGTCTGATTTATGTACATATTATTTCAAATCTTTGTAGGATGCACATTTCCCCTCTGCGAACCTTACTTCCTGTTGTCGCAATTTTTGGACCTGCTTTTCTGTCAACATTTCCCATTCAATTTTGCTATGTCAACAGTCACGGCGTCGTTGGCTGCCAGTTCCCAAAGTCTTCCAACCCTGCCGCCCCCAACTTTACAATCGACAACTGACGGTGGGAGAACCTCAAGGGCGATCTTCCAGTAGAAAAAGGGGCAATTGAGTTTTGGGACCCAGGCCGACGCCAACCCCTTGCCCCCTCCTCGCCTCCCCACTGAGCCAAACAGGGCCCAGTGACGCACAAGCATCTTCGTGTCTGAAAATGTAAAGGCAAAAGGCACCCGCTTAAGTAGAAGTTCTGCACCCGACTCCATTTATATGAGAGATAAATTAAAAAATAAATAATTGAATGACTGTACAAGCTTGTCACATACAATTTTCTTTTTGCACCCACAATCATTAAAACTGTACTCAATAAAATTATTTCATTATTATAGGCTACATAAGATGCTTTTTGAGATACTACGAGATATAGTATAATGGATTTTTAAAAATTATTCTAATTATTAGTATTCCGGACAGGGTTGCTTAGCAACAGAACCAGGACCAAACCTGTTGGCCAACTAAAGTTTATGTCTGGGTGGACAGTGCAAAAAATTGATTGGTTAATAACAGCACGGATGGGGCTCCAGATGCAAGGGCCAAGCCTTGCCCCCCCTCCCCGCCCCCAAATGGAGACGGCCCAGTCTTAGGATCCACTTGCGGTAAGATGCATCGTTTCCCGGTCGCCCGTACGCCGTTGTTTTACGTGCCCGGTGACTCTGGAGGTCACCAGTGTGTTTACTAAGTGCGTTGGGTTTCTCCTCCGTCACCCCCCTCCCCCGCTCCCCCCGCTCCCCCTACCCCGGTGTCTGGATTTCTACCTTTCCTGCGAGTTTCCAGAATTAGCCGCTGGTCGGAAATTAGCCGCCATTTTACCACACGCGCGCAGAAGGAATTCCCGGACACAGCGGCTTTAAGGTGGAGTCGTTAAACGCGACGGTACTGGGGGGGGGCGGGGGGCGTATACGGCTCTCGTCAGTCAAGTCGATCCAATATGGCGGACAATTAAAGGAACCTTGACGCCTTTGAGGACACGGGGTTAACGTTGGGGTAACAAGAAGAGGGAGGCCTCGGGCCTGGAGGTACTTGATGGGGACACAAAGAGAAAAGGGAAATAGTTCAACGTCTTGCCAGAGACACCCCTCGTCTCAGTAAGTATTCACATGTAAATACATTTTATAAATACAGGTATATATTAAATAATGTCGTCATCTTTGGTTGGTGCAGGTGTGGAATATTGGAGCGGTGAAGCCTGGTACCACACAGTGGTGAGAGCTCGTTCAGTACACTCACGCCCACTCTGCTGGGGGCCCTGATCTCGGCCTGTAAGGGAGGTTGGCAGATCTGGACCGTGAAGCCTCCCCCTCGCAGTCAGTGAAGGGACGTCAAAGGGAGCCTGAACAACTCTCGTGCGGCCCAAGGCCTCCGAGGCGCTCCCGGCCTCGGGGAGGCGCGCGTGAGGGGGCAGAGAGGGCCGCCCGGTCGCTGGGCTCAATCCCCAATCTGCGCTGGGCTGGCTGCTACCGGGTGCTTGCAATTAATTCGGATGCTACAATTGGCCCTCAGCACGCCTCGGTGGATTGGGAAGGGGAATAAAATCAGCCCGAGGGTTCCTATCTATTGACCCCCCCCCCCTCTGCCCCAACCCCGCCGGAAAGTAAATGGGAGCGAATGTCAGATGGGAATGGGGAGGGGATTTGATCGCGATGCCCCTTGTAGTCGAATAGCCGACTGACATTCACACGTAAAAGGCTGGTCACTCGAGTGAGGTAGTTAAGGGTGTTCCCCCCCCCCCCCCCAGCCAGATCCGGGTTGAGGGGTGGAGGGGAGAGGGGGGAGGAGTGAAAGTTCCCCATAACCCGGAAAAATACCACCAGAACATGTCAAATCGATCTTTTTTTTATGTAGATATCAGGACCTGCGTCTTGGGTAAAAACAGGAATTAACCATCGGTTGGCCAGCAGTGCGATTGGTTCGGTTCTGTTTCAGTTGCAGTTATCCCAAGGAGTCCCTGCACATGGGAGGAGATAGATTACTGAGTGAGGGGTCATTCGGCGTGGGCCCAGCCCTCAAAGGCTTCATTTGATGGTGATGTTCAGCATTTGTACGTCTGACCCAGAGGACAGAGGGTTTTGAGGTTTATATTTACACCTCGATGTACTTGTCACATCTGTCGGATGAAGCTGAACACTTTAGTTGCATGTTGTGTTCTAATTGATATGTGTGTTTGTTATGAGTCTGACAGAGAGAGAGAGAGAGAGAGACAGAAACACACACACACATAGAGTCAGACATACAGACACACACACACACAGAGTCAGACATACAGACACACACACACAGAGTCAGACATACAGACACACACACACACACAGAGTCAGACACACACACACACACACACACAGAGTCAGACATACAGACACACACACACACAGAGTCAGACATACAGACACACACACACAGAGTCAGACATACAGACACACACACACACAGAGTCAGACATACAGACACACACACACACAGAGTCAGACATACAGACACACACACACACACACACACAGAGTCAGACATACAGACACACACACACAGAGTCAGACATACAGACACACACACAGTCAGACATACAGACACACACACACACACACAGAGTCAGACATACAGACACACACACACACAGAGTCAGACATACAGACACACACACACACAGAGTCAGACATACAGACACACACACACACACACACACAGAGTCAGACATACAGACACACACACACAGAGTCAGACATACAGACACACACACAGTCAGACATACAGACACACACACACACACAGAGTCAGACATACAGACACACACACACACAGAGTCAGACATACAGACACACACACACACACAGAGTCAGACATACAGACACACACACACAGAGTCAGACATACAGACACACACACACACAGAGTCAGACATACAGACACACACACACACACACACAGTCAGACATACAGACACACACACACACACACAGAGTCAGACATACAGACACACACACAGAGTCAGACATACAGACACACACACACAGAGTCAGACATACAGATACACACACACACACACACAGAGTCAGACATACAGACACACACACACACAGAGTCAGACATACAGACACACACACACACAGAGTCAGACATACAGACACACACACACACACAGTCAGACATATAGACACACACGCAGAGTCAGACATACTGACACACACACACACACACAGAGTCAGACATACAGACACACACACAGTCAGACATACAGACACACACACACAGAGTCAGACATACAGACACAGTCAGACATACAGAGTCCGACATACAGAGAGAGAGACTCAGATGCACAGACAGAGGGTCAGACAAACATACACAGAGTCAGACGTACAGAGAGACAGACAGATACAAAGAGAGAGGGATAGATTTGCCGATGGGTTCACACGGAGGGGGCTTTCTCCGGGGGGTGAGGGGTGTGCACCAGAGCTGACTCTGCCCTCGCCCACGGTCCCCTCACACCCACACTCTCTAGGGGAGGGGGTCACTGCTTAGCGATCGGGAGCATCCACACTGGCCGATTCCCTTCCTCTCCTTGACCCTAGCGTACTGAGGCCAACAGTAGCATGTCCCCCTGCCTCACCCTCCTCCCCCCCTCACAAAATCACCCGACTCAGCACAGACTAACAATGTAAACTGGGACATTCAGCTACAGGAGGCTCTTGTGTCATGAATCATTAGGCCATTGGGGAGACTCACTGGAAAGCCCAGAGGAAGCCATGTCTGGGAGCTGGATATGGTCAAACGAGGTGGTTACCATTCACTTCCTACTCCCCCCCTCGCCCCTCCCCATCGTGCACACCCCTCCCCCCCTCTCCCCATTCCTCCAGGGCACCCGGCCACAACTTCTGAGAAGCTTTTATTCCTTTCAACTTTTGTTTGTTTTCTTTTGGAGAAAGGAGCTGCTTTTTCTCAGGACAGATTATTCGATCAGCACCAAACACTCCCAGGGCAGGTACAGCACGGGTTAGATACAGAGTAAATCTCCCTCTGCACTGTCCCATCAAACACTCCCAGGGTCAGGTACAGCACGGGTTAGATACAGAGTAAAGCTCCCTCTACACTGTCCCATCAAACACTCCCAGGGCAGGTACAGCACGGGTTAGATACAGAGTAAATCTCCCTCTGCACTGTCCCATCAAACACTCCCAGGGCAGGTACAGCACGGGTTAGATACAGAGTAAATCTCCCTCTGCACTGTCCCATCAAACACTCCCAGGGTCAGGTACAGCACGGGTTAGATACAGAGTAAAGCTCCCTCTGCACTGTCCCATCAAACACTCCCAGGGCAGGTACAGCACGGGTTAGATACAGAGTAAATCTCCCTCTGCACTGTCCCATCAAACACTCCCAGGGCAGGTACAGCACGGGTTAGATACAGAGTAAATCTCCCTCTGCACTGTCCCATCAAACACTCCCAGGGCAGGTACAGCACGGGTTAGATACAGAGTAAAGCTCCCTCTACACTGTCCCGTCAAACACTCCCAGGGCAGGTACAGCACGGGTTAGATACAGAGTAAATCTCCCTCTGCACTGTCCCATCAAACACTCCCAGGGCAGGTACAGCACGGGTTAGATACAGAGTAAATCTCCCTCTGCACTGTCCCATCAAACACTCCCAGGGCAGGTACAGCACGGGTTAGATACAGAGTAAAGCTCCCTCTACACTGTCCCATCAAACACTCCCAGGGCAGGTACAGCACGGGTTAGATACAGAGTAAAGCTCCCTCTACACTGTCCCATCAAACACTCCCAGGGCAGGTACAGCACGGGTTAGATACAGAGTAAAGCTCCCTCTACACCGTCCTTACTTCTGCCCTGGATGGGACAGGGGAGCGAGCCTGGGATCTCCCATGTCTGTATTGCACTGAGCTGAGCCCCACGAGTGATGCATTCACGCACTGAGGCATGGAGAGGGGCATTCTCAATGATTTAAAGAAGCAGTTTGTTTAAAATCTGCGGGGAGGTCAACGCATTCAGGGCTTCTCGCCCAAACTCCCGCTCTATCTCTCTCTTTCCCACCATTTCAAAATTCTGCAACTCCTTCCCCCTTCCTTGCACCCCAAAGGCATCAGCTTTGTAAAGCCAGAGATTGACATCCTCCCCAGCCACCCCTCCCCTCGTTGGCTCTTGCTGCCCCTTCACCGATGGGTGCCTTGGGTTCGGAGTCCTCGTCTGGCACCTCACCTGGTTGGGCAATCTCTGATAGTGAGAGGCCAGAGGGCCGGGCCTAGAGCTTGGGGACAATGCAGAGGGAGCTTGCTGAGCATGTTGGAGTTTCTGTTGGTTTAACCTTTATTGGGGAGGGGGGGATTAGTTGGGGGAGGCGGGGGGTGCAACGGGAACGTGAGAATATTGGAGAGGATGTTCCCCTGATTGGGCAGGATGGACAGAAGCCAACGATTGATTGTACTTGGTGGAGGGACAGGGCTCGATGGGCCTTTTCTTCTTAATTGTCTCTTTCTGCTACCCTACCTTGCTTGGAGTGCACTGCCGTCAACAAACAGTAAATGAGGCAAGTTCTCTCCAGGTCCTGCACCGTCATCCTTGACCGAAAAGAGAAAGCAACATGTTCAAAACATCAAAATCCCCTCCCTTGTCCCCTCTGGCCGCCTGTCGAAGGGACATGGCGTAGACGGCTTGCTCCCGAGGCAAGTCTGGCCGTGTTTTCTCCATCGACGATTGGCCATCTGTGCCCACATGATGCAGAGTCATGCCTCAGCTCCCAATGCAGTCCTCTCGGAGATCAGTTGCCCTGTTTTATCGGTGTGTGTGTGTGTGTGTGTGTGTGTGTTTTTCAAGGCTCAGACTGGTTAAGCGCAGACGAGATGGGGGGGGGAGAAAGGAAATGGGGGGGGGGACAAATTACAATCGAGGCTTCCCGAGCCCAAGTTGAGACCCGTCGTCCTAGGCCCCAAGCCGAGGTCTGGTCCGTGGAGTTCAAAGGTCGCGGTTACACAGGGGGCGGCGGAGGCTGGGGGAGACGCCGTCAGATCGCCGTGTCCCACAGGACGGTGTGCTGCCGCTGGCAGGGGGGGGTTCCGGTTTTCCGAGAGTCCATGCCTTTCTTCCAGCTGGGGAGGATGGGCATGCTGTCCTGTTTGCATAGGCTCCGTTCCGGCCTCCGCCGAGCTTTGATCTCTTTGCAGAGGCAGCGCTTGCGTTCGATAACCTCCAAAAGCTTCCCGTCCTTCTCCCTCGGGCCCTGCTGAAGGGGCTGGTGAAAACTCTGCAAGGGAGAAGGGAACGAGTAAAATCATCTCCCTTTTCGATTCACCTCCGTTCAATAAGGAAAGACTCAAGGTGGAGTTATGTGAAGCTCTGGTTAGACCCCCATCTGGAGCACTGCGTTCAGTTCTGGGCACCGCACCTCAGGAAGGATATATTGGCCTTGGAGGGGGTGCAGTGCAGATTCACCAGGATGATACCGGGGCTAAAAGGGTTAAATTACAAGGACAGGTTGCACAGACTCGGCTTGTATTCCCTCGAGTGTAGCAGATTAAGGGGTGATCTAATCGAGGTGTTTAAGATGATTAAAGGATTTGAGAGGGTCGATAGAGAGAAACTATTTGCTCTGGTGGGGGGAGTCCAGAACAAGGGGGCATAACCTTAAAATTAGAGCCAGGCCGTTCAGGGGTGATGTCAGGAAGCACTTCTTCACACAAAGGGGAGTGGAAATCTGGAACTCTCTCCCCCAAAAAGCTGTTGAGGCCGGGGGTCAATTGAAAATTTCAAAACTGGGATTGATAGATTTTTGTTGGGTGAGGGTATTAAGGGTTAGGGAACCAAGGCGGGGAGATGGAGTTAAGTTACAGATCAGCCCATGATCTAATTGAATGGCGGAACAGGCTCGAGGGGCTGAATGGCCTCCTCCTGTTCCTATGTGGAAGATGAGGTAAACCAGGAAATAGTGACGTCAAGCTTAGACTTCCAAAGTCTGTAGATCAGGGGTGTCCAAAGTATGGCCCAGAGGTCACAGGCAGCCCTTAGGCCTGGCATTCCGGCCTACGAGGCCTAGGCTTCTCAGCACCATGCATTTCTACAGTGCCTTTCACAACCTCAGGACGTCCCAAAGCGCTTTACGACCAATGAAGTACTTTTGAAGTGTAGTCACTGTTGTAATGTAGGAAACGCAGCAACCAATTTGTGCACAGCAAGATCCCACAAACAGCAACATGATAATGACCAGATAATCTGTTTTTGAGTGATGTTGTTTGATGGATAAATATTGGCCTAGGACACCAGGGAGAACTCACCTGCTCTTCTTCGAAATAGTGGCCGTGGGATCCATTATATCCACCTGACAGGGCCTCGGTTTAACGTCTCATCCGAAAGACGGCACCTCTGACAGTGCAGCACTCCCTCAGTACTGAAGTGTCAGCCTAGGTTATGGGCTCGTGTCCTGGAGTGGGACTCGAACCCATGACCTTCCTGATTCGGAGGTGAGAGAGCTACCCACTGAGCCACCGACACAGTGAGGCAGTGCTGCGCTGTCGGAGACTCCCTCTGTCGGATGAGATGTTAAACCGTCTGCCCTCTCGGGAGGATGTAAAAGATCCCACGGCCACTATTGATGGAGGAGCAGGGTCTTGGGTCAAGAGTCTGCCAACATCACCAAAACCAATCAGCTGGACAGTCATCCCATTTACTGTTCGTGGGATCTTGCTGTGCTCAAATTGGCTGCCGTGTTTGCCCACATAACAACAGTGACTGCACTTCAGAAGCAATCCATTGGCTGTGGAGGGCTTTGGGACGTCCTCAGAATGGAGCTGTCTCTCCCTCTCTCTGCCCTTCCGACCCACTATCTGCTTTGATCTTCTCGCCCTATCTCTTTACTAGTTCTCTCTTTGATCTCGCTCTCTCTCTCACCCAGCCTCGGAGAACGGGAGCTGATCCCTTCTTCATACCTGGGTCGGGCTCTCTCGCGATTGACTGCACTGCCGCTGTAGGTGAGCCAGGGGGTGACGCACGCCTGACGTGGAGGCCGAGCGGCCCAGACGATGACCTAGAGCAGAGTCTGGAAATGAAGAGAGAGGGGAAGAGGGTTATCCAGAGACTCCATACGCTAAGGACGCTGTCAAATCCAAGATTAGGTCGCTAACTTGCTTCAGGTGAGTAACTATTGCACAGAGTAACTTGAAGACCAGATCTTCAGGAGGGTAGAGTCCATATTAAGAGTTGGATTTTCTTTTTTATTCATTCCCGTGATGTGGGCAAGACTGGCATTTATTGCCCACCTCTAGTTGCCCTGATTGTGGTTTGATACAACAACAACTTGCATTTATATAGCGCCTTTAACGTAGTAAAGTGTCTCCAAGGCGCTGCACAGGAGCGTTAGACAAAAATTTGACTCCAAGGCACGTAAGGAGATATTAGGACAGGTGACCAAAAGCTTGGTCAAAGAGGGAGGTTTTAAGAAGCGTCTTAAAGGAGGGGAGAGAGGCGGAGATGGTTTAGGGAGGGAATTCCAGAGTTTGGGGCCTAGGCAGCTGAAGGCACGGCCGCCCAATGGTGGGGCGATGAAAATCGGGGATGCGCAAGAGGCCGGAATTGGAGGAACGCAGAGATCTGGGAGGGTCGTAGGAGGTTACAGAGATAGGGGAGGAGGGATCTGAACACAAGTGTGATAATTATAAAATCGAGGCGTTCCCGGACCGGGAGCCAATGTAGGTCAGCGAGCACAGGGGGGTGATGGGAGAACGGGACTCGGTGCGAGTTAGGATACGGGGGCTGCAGAGCTTTGGATGAGCTCAAGTTTATGGAGGATGGAAGGCCAGCCAGGAGACTGAGTAACTTGTCAGGCCACTTGAGAGGGCAGTTAAGAGTCGACCATGTTGGTGTGGGGACTGGAGTCACGTGTAGGCCCAGACCGGGTAAGATCGGAAGGTCTCCTTCCCTAAAGTGAACCAGTTGGGTTTTTACGACAATCCAACCCAGCTCCACGGGCAATTTTACCGAGACCAGCTTTTTATTTCCCGAATTTGTTTTTTAAAACTGCTACAGTGGGATTTGAACTCATGTTCTACTGGATTACAAATCCAGGGCCTTTTAGGACTATTAGTCCAGTAGCATCCCCACTACACCACCGACTGAAAGGGATCAGCAATAAATGCCCCTTTTTATGTCCGACTAATCAATCGCCCAGGGCACTGCATACAATGATCAGGCATATCCTTCAGTTGAAGAGGAGTTAGAAGACAGGGAATAATTGACCAGGCCGATATATTATTTTTATACAATATTGTAATTTATGATTATTTATAGTTAAATAGCAAAACTTAAAAGGGCCATAATTTCCCGTGGTGGGCCATCGAATGGGGCCTGCGGTTAGTTAGACTCACCCTCCCAAGTTTAGGTTTTAAAATTTTATTTGCGTGGCACATTGCTGGAAGGGCGAGCTGATAACATCGCAGTGAAGGAAACAAGGACGCACCTGAGACCGGACTGAACAGGGCAAGTGACTGGGTACCTCCTTAACTGATCAGAAATAAACAGCGGAAGGACTGAGAAGGAGGGTGAATTAGAACGGGTGAAATTAGAAAGAGAAATAAAGAGAGGGAAAGATTGGATTAAGAGAGAGAGAGAGAAAAAAGACAGAAAGGAAAAGGTAAAAACCAAAAATGTTCATATTTAAAACATGACATTTTAAAAAGTCTCCAACAAGGACCTTCTCCGTTAATGGTAGGGCGTTGGGGAGAGTTATAGAACAAAGAGATCTCGGAGTACAGGTTCATAGCTCCTTGAAAGTGGAGTCACAGGTGGATAGGGTGGTGAAGAAGGCATTCGGCATGCTTGGTTTCATTGGTCAGAACATTGAATACAGGAGTTGGGATGTCTTGTTGAAGTTGTACAAGACATTAGTAAGGCCACACTTGGAGTACTGTGTACAGTTCTGGTCACCCTATTATAGAAAGGATATTATTGAACTAGAAAGAGTGCAGAAAAGATTTACTGGGATGCTACCGGGACTTGATGGTTTGACTTACAGGGAGAGGTTAGATAGACTGGGACTTTTTTCCCTGGAGAGTAGGAGGTTAAGGGGTGATCTTATAGAAGTCTATAAAATAATGAGAGGCATAGATAAGGTAGATAGTCAAAATCTTTTCCCAAAGGTAGGGGAGTCTATAACGAGGGGGCACAGATTTAAGGTGAGAGGGGAGAGATACAAAAGGGTCCAGAGGGGCAATTCTTTCACTCAAAGGGTGGTGAGTGTCTGGAACGAGCTGCCAGAGGCAGTAGTAGAGGCGGGTACAATTTTGTCTTTTAAAAAGCATTTGGACAGTTACATGGGTAAGATGGGGATAGAGGGATATGGGCCAAGTGCAGGCAATTGGGACTAGCTTAGTGGTATAAACTGGGCGACATGGACATGTTGGGCCGAAGGGCCTGTTTCCATGTTGTAATTTCTATGATTCTATGATAAGGGATGAGACTCCTCCACACTTGTAAAAGTTAATTTTCAGTACCTGAGCGATTGTTTCTGGCAGTAATTAAGACTTATCACGTTGTTAAACAGGTATTTCGACCGAAATGGACAAGACTTAAGTTTCTGTGGCGGGTTTAGTTTGTACCTGCCGCGCAAATACAGCAACTCCCCGCCGTTCAATGCATCTCAACGGTGAGGCAGGCAGAGAGATGCCGTTTTCGCGAAGCTAATGGCAGAGCAGCATATCTCAGACAGCAACTTTTTACACAGATTCAGGCATTTACACAGACTTCTGGATAACCACGTTTAACCGTTCATCTGCCCCTTGCCTGAAGTTGCTGTGCGATATTCGTTAACCTCGCTGTTATTTGGACAGCAGACTCTGGCCCGTTATTATTATTTGTTGCTAAGTAGCAAAATTTTATATAATTTGGGAGATAGAGTTGCTTGGAGGGGGGGTGTGTGTGTGTTTCTCTGGGGTATACAGAACTGAGGGGCCTCTGCTGACCGAGGGGCATAATTACATTGTGATTTCTTCTCTCAGAGGGTTGTGAATCTTTGGAATTCTCGATCCCAGAGGGCTGTGGATGCTGAGTCAACGAGAATCATCAAGGCTGCGATCGATAGATTTTTGGGAATCAAGGGATATGGAATCGGGCAGGAAAGTGGAGTTGAGGTCGAAGATCAGCCATGATCTGATTGAATGGCGGAGCAGGCTCGAGGGGCCGTACGGCCAACTCCTGCTCCTATTTCTTATGCTCTTGTGCGATACATTTGCGGAGGTGGTTCCCGTTATAAATGCAGAGGTAGGAATTTATAATGGGAAAAACGGACATTAAAGTTTTGACAGAAACTGGACAACAGGATGTGACGTGTACACAGACA
>NC_090359.1:19460565-19463065 GCF_035084215.1 Heptranchias perlo | reverse complement strand
GATAAATCCTTCAACACCCCTTCCGCCACTCCCAATTCCCGAAACTCCACCACATGAGGCGATGACAGGAGAACATGAAGATTTTTTCGGGTACGGCCAACAGGCCCGATAAGCCTGCCATTAAATTACAGATCAACCTCAGCTGCGCACTGCCCGAAAGAGGCGGTGGAAGCAGATTCAACAGCAACTTTCAAAAGGGAATTGGATAAATATTTGAAAAGGAAAAAAGTGCAGGGCTGTGGGGAAAGAGCAAGGGGGGAGGGCGACTAATTGGACAGCTCTACCAAAGAGCCGGCACAGGCAGGACGGGCCGAATGGCGTCCTCCTGTGCTGTACGATTCCATGATACCCACCTCACCATGATCCCCCCGTTCCCTTCCCTCTCTAGAAACACACCTAGTTGCCCCTTGACCCCATTAAGCCACTTCAATGCCGTTCAGTGACTGATTCCATCCTTTGGATGGTGAACGACTTTCCTTCTAAATCCGAATGTGTTCCCTGGGATTTGAACCCTGGTCCAGATTGGTTGCACCATCCCCGCCAACTTCCCCCGACGATCTTGGAAACTTCGATCAGGCCTCTGCACTGACGAGAACAAACCCGGTTTCCCTAACCTTCCAGAAACTGGGAATCGCCTTTGTTGGCCCTTCTGTACCTCCCAAGGTTTAAGATCCTTCCAATGATGGAACGTGGCAGGCAGAAGACCCTTGAATTTGTGTGTCTTTTCAACCATGTTTAAATAGTGTTTACAAATGGCGTCCATCAAAACCGTCAGTGGCTGGTGCTGGGGGTGGCATTTCGGAACTTGGGAACAGGAGGAGGCCATTCAGCCCCTCGAGCCTGTTCTGCCATTCAGTTAGATCATGGCTGATCTGTATCTTAACTCCATTTACCCACCGTGGTTCCATAACCCTTAATACCCTCACCCAACAAAAATCCATCAATCTCCCTCTTGAAACTTTCAATTGACCCCCAGCCTCGACAGCTTTTTGGGGGGAGAGAGTTCCAGATTTCCACTCCCCTTTGTGTGAGGAAGTGCTTCCTGATATCACCCCTGAACGGCCTGGCTCTAATTTTAAGGTTTTGCCCCCTTGTTCTGGACCCCACCCCCACCAGAGGAAATAGTTTCTCTCTATCGACCCTATCAAATCCTTTAATCATCTTAAACACCTCGATTAGATCATCCCTTAATCTTCTACATTGAGGGACTACAAGCCTAGTCTGTGCAACCTGTCCTCATAATTTAACCCTTTTAGCCCCGGTATCATTCAGGTGAATCTGCGCTGCACCCCCTCCAAGGCCAATATATCCTTCCTGAGGTTCGGTGCCCAGAACTGAACGCAGTGCTCCAGATGGGGGTCGAACCAGAGCTTTATATAACTGGAACATAACTTCCACCCCTTTGTATTCCAGCCCTCTTGAGATAAAGGCCAACATTCCATTAGCCTTTTTAATTAATTTTTGTACCTGCTTCAGAAGCATCACTTCCTGCTAACCGCCCAGACTGAAAATATAACTGTCACAGTCTGATCCCAGTGATGGGAGTTAATCCTTGCACAAACTTTAACAAAACAATGGATAGTGTTTTACAGCAAATGTGTTCAGTGATGTGTTTGGCAGAGGCAGCGTTCAGGGAGCTTTACTCTGTATCTAACACTGTACCTGCCCTGGGAGCGTTTGATAGGACAGTGTAGAGGGAGCTTTACTCTGTATCTAACCCGTGCTGTACCTGACCTGGGAGTGTTTGATGGGACAGTGTAGAGGGAGCTTTACTCTGTATCTAACCCGTGCTGTACCTGCCCTGGGAGTGTTTGATGGGACAGTGTAGAGGGAGCTTTACTCTGTATCTAACCCGTGCTGTACCTGCCCTGGGAGCGTTTGATAGGACAGTGTAGAGGGAGCTTTACTCTGTATCTAACCCGTGCTGTACCTGACCTGGGAGTGTTTGATGGGACAGTGTAGAGGGAGCTTTACTCTGTATCTAATCCGTGCTGTACCTGCCCTGGGAGTGTTTGATGGGACAGTGTAGAGGGAGCTTTACTCTGTATCTAACCCGTGCTGTACCTGCCCCGGGAGTGATGATGGGACAGTGTAGAGGAAGCTTTACTCTGTATCTAACCCGTGCTGTACCTGCCCTGGGAGTGATGATGGGACAGTGTAGAGGGAGCTTTACTCTGTATCTAACCCGTGCTGTACCTGCCCCAGGACTGATGATGGGACAGTGTAGAGGAAGCTTTACTCTGTATCTAACCCGTGCTGTACCTGCCCCGGGAGTGATGATGGGACAGTGTAGAGGAAGCTTTACGCTGTATCTAACCCGTGCTGTACCTGCCCTGGGAGTGATGATGGGACAGTGTAGAGGGAGCTTTACTCTGTATCTAACCCGTGCTGTACCTGCCCTGGGAGTGTTTGATGGGGCAGTGTGGAGGGAGCTTTACTCTGTATCTAACCCGTGCTGTACCTGCCCCGGGACTGATGATGGGACAGTGTAGAGGAAGCT